>NW_027069791.1:503646-511886 GCF_002906115.3 Quercus suber | reverse complement strand
ATTTCGGTCGAATGCAAAGTTCAAGATTGCACCTAAAACAATGAGAAGTTTCTCTTCTCTAGAATTGTTGCAGAGCCCTCTCCCCAAAGTGGTGTCTCACTCTCACATTTTGCTACGCTGGACCCAATGGTGGACCCAAGATTCTATTTTAGGGAGCGGGGGGTAATTTATAACACACACATTTTACATGGGTACCATGCACACACATATCTATTGATCTAATAATACTTAAAATCAATTAGAACAAACAAAAAATACACTTACGTGATGTGAATACTAAATGTTATGCTAATGTTAGAAATATGATAAAATGATAGCATTTTATGGTATTTATTTGTTAGTATTTTATTTTATATATTTTAACAAATCATGTTTCAATTCTTTTATAATTAAATAAAAGATATGAGATCTGAATTTCACCTACACCAAAATTTAATTAATATCTTAGTATAATCATTATTGAATGGTAACAATAAGTTGAAATTCTATAGCATCTATAATAATATATATGCAGTCAAAATCCAACTTATAATTGTCATGAAATGGTTTTTTAGTAAATAGGTAACCTCAACTAAATATTCACGCTTGTATTAAATGTTGGCATCATTCAATGGTTATTATTAGTCATGAATACCATTTTACACAAAAAGAGTAGAGTCACTAGACCTATGACTTATGAGGACTTTATAGGGTTTGGCTTACCTCCTGTACTTTTTTAACTGGAATCTCCTTTTATTTTAATGACAAACTGCTACATCACACACTAATTAAATAAAAGGTGGAGATTAAAACCTACTACCACTTGCTATTATGTATTTAAAATAAAATGACACCTCCAGTTAAAAAAGCACTGGAGGTAAGTCAAACCCGACCTTATAATGGGTTTCAATTAATCAAAAAATATATTTTTTTGTTAGGGTCATGTGCTTTGGTATTGTCAAACCATGTCAAATTATGTGTCTTTTATTGAGTTTTGATGTGTCTTAAAGTTGTAGTTGAAGACCAAGTTGAAGACACAAAGTTTGCTAAAAAAAAAAACTCAAAAAAATACATTTTCGGTACTTTTTTAGCATGTACCTTGATATCAGCTCGAAACCTCTCAGAAGCTCAAAACTTACTGCCTCCTCAATAGAAGTCTTGGCACAAGCTCGATTGATTGAGTGTCGCGGATCAATAAAAATCAGCAAAACAAAAAAGCCCATAACTTATTCGTTTGAAGCCCAATTAAGATCTGCTTGAACCGGTATTTAAAGGACATTATAAGCCATCTATTAGAAGGCTTTTTAGACAGGGAAAGACTCCATTTATGCGGTTAGGGTTTTGTAACCAAGTTTTCTCTATTACACCATACCAAAGAGTTTCAAAGTAAATCTACAGATTCCATTGGTGAAGAAGTTGAAATCATAACAACCACCGTAGACCTGTTATAGTGAAGAAAACTTTTAAGAGGTTCTTGAAGTCAATTGGAGATTCCAATTGTGATTGTGGGTGGAGCGTTCATATATTGGAGAGTTTAGAGGTTCTAAAGCAGTAGAAGATTTCTACTGTAAGTTCATCTATTAGGTTTTTAAAGTCTAGGGACAAAGGTTTTGTATTAAATATGAAACTTCTCTTTATTATAGTGGATTGCTTTTCGGGAAGGTTTCACAGTAAAAAACAAAATAAATTAATATCTAACCAAGTAAAAGATGACAACAGTCAATATGGATGCAACAAAGCAGGGTAGGGTCAAATTATAAGCTACAGCAAGAAATTAACTTAATCATTCTCATATGGTATCAAATTTTGATTTTCTTTCACTATATACTATCATCACCGAGGAATGAATAGAAATTAAAAAAATCATAAAAATTATCACTTAGGCTGGGGTAACTTGTGTAAAGGTAGAGACTAGGGCAGAGTCTAAACAACCTATCTTAGAGTTATAATTGTTTTCTAAACTACAGGTAGTCTAAATTAGTTAAGTCTGTTACTAATGTGAGTCCAAATGTCAGCATCTTATGAAATTGTCCACGTGTTAGCATCAGAGGAGTTTCTGCTAGAGTTGTTAGAGTGGTTCCACATTCTACGAAATTGGTTATTGTATATATATTGAAGTCTGTAATCAGTGATAATCAATGAAGAATCTAGAACTGAACTTCATCAAGTACTCTTTCATTTTCTCCATTTGATTTTCTCTGTATTTCTCTTCTTCTTCTTGTATTGTTTTTCCATTTCTTTTCATGGTATCATAGCTCCATTAATGGCTTCTGCTCCGAGTTCTAGTTCTTCAACAACCCCTTCCACTATAACTGCTACCACCACTCCTATAGTGAATCCATCGTTGCTGCTTTTGTTGAACATGGCGAGTATGATGACGGTTAAACTATATTTTACCAATTATATGGTGTGGAGGCATCATATTGTAGTAGTTCTAGAAGCTTACTCCATCATTGGTTTTGTTGATGATTCATGTGAAGCTCCTATCCATTCCTGAAAGATAGTTCTAGAAGTTTCAATAGGGAGCCAAACCCTAAGTTTGTCAATTGGAAGAACAAAGAGCAAGCATTGTTCACCTTCATTAACTCCACTCTATCTCCCTCAGTCCTAGCCATCACTATGGGTCAAAAATTTGCGAAGGGAGTTTGGAAAGTGCTCGAAAAGAGGTTTGCTTCTGTATCTCGATCTCATGTTTTAAGTCTAAGAAATGAATTGCTAAGTATTAAGAAAGGTCCTGAAAACATTGATACTTTCTTTCAAAGATTTAAAGAAGTTAGGTATAAATTGAGTTCTATTGCTGTTTTCATTGATGAAGAAGAACTTATACATTTAGTTCTAGAAGCTTTACCTCATGAATATGATGCTTTTTTCTCTACAATAAGGACTCATAATGATGTGTTTACCATAGAAGAATTAAATACCTTATTGAATGCTTAAAAAGGAGCTATTATGAAGAAATCTGAGCCTAGGGATACAACTATGGTTATGATTCTTCAGAGTGGGTTTAATCAATACAATAATAGAGGTAGAGGTAGAAATGGTAATCAAAGAGGTCATGGCAGAGGATTCAACAATTTTGGTCCTAATTTTGGGTTCAATAATGGTCAATCTTCTAGAAATCCTAATTTTGGGTTAATAATGGTCATTTCTCTGGAAATACCACTAATCCTACTCAATTTCCTAGACTTTAATCTAATCCTCAAGCCAAGAATGGTTCTGGTACTCACTTAAGTCAATTTCAAGGGCAGAGTTTTCACAATTCAAGGCCTACCTATTAGATTTATGGCAAGAATGGTCACATTGCCTTGGGTTGCTATCATCGCATGAATTTTGCTTATCAAGGCAGACAAGCTCTAGCCAAGTTAGCTTCTACGGTAGCTAGTTCAATGGCAACAACTTCTAATTTTGCTTCAATGTCGACCACTAATTGGCTCACTGATACAGGTTGTTCTGATCATGTGACCACTAATCTATCTCAACTTTCATTGCATTCTCATGCTACTACAGGTAATGAGACTATTATTGTTGGCAATGGGCAAGAATTGCCTGTGACTCATGTTGGAAATGGTAAGCTTCTCACCCTTTCTCATAATTTTCGTTTAGATAATATCCTTAGGGTTCCTAATTTAGCTTCCAACTTGTTGTCTATCCATAACCTTTGTTCACAAAACAATGCCTTTTGTTATTTTGATGCCAATCAGTTCTTAATTGTGGATTTACCTATAGGGAAGGTTCTTTATCAAGGCCTAAGTAAGGATGGTGTCTACCCAATCCCTCTTTCTTCTGAACTCTCAATTGATCTTGGCTTTCCTTCATCCCTTGCTTTCAACTCTTCAGTCAATCATGCTGTCTCCAGTCAGGCAATGTTGTGGCATTAAAGACTTGGACACCCTTGTTCCAAGCTTCTTCAATCTGCCTTGGCTTCTTTTCCTAGCAATGTTAAAGTTTCTGTAAATGATGACATTTGTTCTCAATGTAAATACTGCATAAGGGCTAAAATGCACAAACTTCCTTTTTCAAAACATGTTATGTCAATTACTTTTCCTTTATAGCTTGTTCATAGTGATGTCTGAGGCCTCGCCTCTATGACTTTTGTGCTTGGCTATAGATTCTATGTCATTTTTGTTTATGACTTTACTATATTTACCTGGTTATTTCTTCTTAAACATAAATCTGAAGTGTTTACAGTTTTTATGCACTTTAAAGCTCTTGTTGAAAATCAATTTGGGTCTAAAACCAAAACTCTAAGAACTAATGGTAGGGGTGAGTACACTAGTAACCATTTTAAGTCCTTTTGTTTGGATAATGGTATTCAACATTAGTTGTCTTGTCCTTACACACCTCAACAGAATGGTGTTGCTAAGAGGAAACACAAACAAATAGTTGGGAGTGGTCTTTCTATGCTCCATCATTCTAAACTTCCATCTTCCTATTGGTGTTATGCATTTAGTACTGCCACATCTTTGGTCAATAGAATTCCCTCTTCTGTTCTTCAGTTTAAATCTCCTTGGGAAAATTTATTTCACACTCCACCTTCTTTACAGTCCTTGAAAACCTTTGGTTATGATTGTTTTCCTCTCCTTAGGCTATATTCTGATAATAAGCTTCAACCTAGGTCTGCCTAGTGTATTTTCCTAGGGCACCCTCCATTAACCAAAGGTTATATCTGTCTTAACCCTCAGACACAGAAAGTTTACATCACATCTCATGTCATTTTTCATGAAACTAACTTTCTAGCTTTACCTGCTACTGTATCTGCTTCTTCTAGCAATTCTGGGATTGCTAGTCCCTCCTTTGATCTTTGGTTGTTTACTCTTTTACCCAGTTTTTCATCTGATCCTTTATCTGCTGTCTTCCTTCCCTTAATGCATTTGTTTCTATGCTTGGTGAGTCTTCTAATACTATTTCTTTTTCTTCCCTTAGTCCTGTCTCTTCCTCCAGTGCTATTGTTTCCACACAACCTGCTACTTCTAACCCTATTTCTCAGTCCACTCGTCCTATTAGTCAGTCTGTGCCACCTTCTATTCCTAATACCTATCCTATGCTTACTAGATCCAAACATGGTATTTTCAAGCCAAAAGCTTATGCAATTATGAGGGATTATTCTGAAGTGGAACCACCAAATTTCAATGTTGCTTCTCAACATCCACAATGGATTGAAGCTATGGATTCGGAGTATACCTCTCTTTTGAAACAACATACTTGGTCTTTGGCACCACCTCTAGCCGGTAAGAATGTAGTTTCTTGCAAATGGGTATATAAAATTAAAAGGGGCAGTGATAGAGTTATTGCTAGGTATAAGGTATTATTGGTAGCCAAAGGGTTTTTGCAACAATATGGATTGGACTATAAGGAGACTTTTAGTCCTGTTGTGAAACCAGCAATTGTGAGGATTATAGATGCCTATTTTTGGCAAAAAGGCCTAATGGTAGAAGAAGCCCAACAACATGAAAATGGTGGAGAAAGAAAATAGCAAAGTAAAGACCATTTGGCCAGAATGGCAGGAATAATGGTCTACATGCCTGCAAATAGTAAAGTGGCCCCAAAGAAAGCAAATAGGCCCAAGGAAGCCCCAAAGAATGAAGTAGTAAGCCCATGAAAATCATAAGAAATAGAAAGAAAGCAAAAAGGGGCTGGAGGAGCCCAAAGAAAGGAATTAGTAAATGGGATTGATTCAAAGGCCAATAAACTCAAAGGTAAAGGATGTGGTAATTGGGCTAAGGAAACCCAAAAGATTTAGCAAAAGCCCATGTGAATGTAAGAAGCAAGAAAGAATGAAATGGGCCAAAGATGCCCAAAGAATGAACCAGGCTGAGGATGCCCAAGGAATAAAATGGGTTGGGGAAGCCCGAGATGTTATATGAATTGGCCCAGTAGGAATGTTGGGCAGTAAAAACTAAAGGAAGGAATAACATATGAAACTGGCATGGCAGGCACTTCAGCCCGCAAGCCCAAAAGTAGTAAAGTAAACAAGGATAAATAATATCATAATAGGAACAATACAGTGGCATGGCAGGAGCACTAGCCAACCCACGGACAAGGGATGAAAGGAGACATGGGCTGAATTAAAAAAGAGAAAGGCCACACAGAAGCAATGCTCAACCCGAAGAAGAAATGAGATGCAAAGAATGAAGACCCAAGAACTCATCCATGCCACAAGAGTTAAACAAGCACTAGAGCATGCAGTAGAGTTAGACAAACTTGTAGGCAATGGCAAACACATGAACGCTAGAAAAGTAAGGCTCAGGCATCACCTACCTGTATCCAGCCAATACAGGGGAGGTGGGCCACGGGTCAGAGATAAGAGAGGGTGTGGTCTGGTAGTGGGGAGAAAAGGGAGCCTATTTTGGGGTTCTTGCTAAAACTCTTTTGGGGGAAATGTCTTACTGGGATGGCATCCCACCTAAAAGAGGTAAACATGAGCTAGAATCACTAGGTGTATGCTATAGAGGTTGGTAAGAGAGAAGTCCATCCCTTATTTGGATGGGAGTGCCAAGGGAAGTAAAAAAAAAAACAAAACAAAACTACTTTTGTCTAGGAATGAGGCATGGCACGACCAACACGGTGTAGTAGTGGTGGCTGGGTTGCCAGCAGACCAATGGGCAGTCTTGGAAGGACGCCCACAACAGAACAAAAGCAGTTAAAGGGTAAAAATGGTAAATCTTGTCATGGCGGGCTATATAAAAGGCCATAAACGTGCACAGTAAAGAGGAACAAAAACAGAGGGGGGAAAGGGAACAACAACGAAAAAGAAAGAAAACAAGGAAAACAAGTAAGAAAACATGGAAACTAAAAGTGAGGAAGAAAAATAAGAGTGATAGGAGTAAAAGTATGCACCAATAGGCTACCCACTTTTCTCCCTCTCAATAGCCCATTCTCTAACAAGTCAAGAATCTGAGATTAAGCCACTTAGGTCTATTCTCTAAAGTGAGTAACTTCTATAGTGAGATTTCCTTCTGAGGTTACCCACATTGGAGATTGGTTCCTTTTTTTTTGGACTTGAATCTGTTGAAGACTCAAGCCCATTCCTTTAGTAGACTAATCTTCTTTTCCCTTGCCATGGCTAATTAAAAACTAACGTTACTTCGTTTTGCTATTAGTTTATTACTTCTATAATCATGTTATCATACTTTCTTTGTGGAACTGTTCAAGTATTATCGTTGTTAGTAGAAAATATTTTAGTTAAAGTGTTTTAGTTATCCTGCTGTATTATGTTTTTCCTACTATAATGTTTCGTAACATTATTTCTTGTTGTGGGCACGTGACACACTTAAGATTCCTGCCAAGGTTCTAACTTGCACACAAGTTGGCCTAAGGTGTGTTTCAATTAGGCCAGTCCTGACTCTCTTACCCTAGAATCATAGGGCCATAGTATGGCAGGAGCAATCCAGCCTAAGACATAAAAATGGCCACCATAAGGATCATTTTGGCCTTGGCTGTGCAACAAAATTGATCTTTAAATCAGTTGGATGTATCCAATGCTTGTCTTCATGGGGTGCTTCATGAGGAGGTCTTTTTGTCTCAACCGCCTGGCTATGTTGATCTTGCACATCCAACTTATGCCTACCTCCTTCATAAAGCCATTTATGGGCTTAAACAATCCCCTAGAGCATGGTTTGAAAGCTTTACTTCTCAGCTGTTCCACATTGGTTTTCATGCCTCTTCTGCTGATAGTATTCTTTTTATTTTGCATCATGGTTCCTTTGTGGTTTATCTTCTTCTTTATGTTGATGATATGATTATCACTGGGAATAGTCCTCCATTCATTGATCATCTTATTTCTAGACTTAGTGCTACCTTTGATTTGAAGGACCTTGGTCCTCTTACATTCTTTCTTGAGCTTCAGATTGAGTACACATCCTAGGGACTATTTATGCATCAGTCTAAGAATACTTTGGATTTGCTCACCAAATTCAACATGTTGGGTTGCAAGCCTTGTCTCACTCATTGTTCACCTACTGTACATGTTAACTCTCAGACCAGTCCTTTCCTTTCTGATCCTACTACCTACAGGAGAATGGTTGGTGCATTGTAGTATCTGACTTTCACCAAGCCTGATCTGTCCTGTTCTGTTCAGCAAGCATGTCAGTTCATGAGTAAGTCTACTCAACACCATTTGATGGCAGCAGGGACGGACCCAGGTGCAGGGCAAAGGGGGCCCGGGCCCCCCCTGGGTCCAAAAAAAAAAATTTTTAGTATGTAAAATAAAAAAAACAGGTTTGGCCCTTGATTTTAGCTTGGCCCCCCTTGGTTTTTAACTC
>NW_027069791.1:339343-487881 GCF_002906115.3 Quercus suber | reverse complement strand
AAAATGAAAATAAACAAACAATCATACTATTCCAAGTACACAAAATCAGATGAGCTTTAACTTACTTACCCACACACTTTGAAGATGAAACCTTAGTGTTTAGGCTCTTAATTTCTCCTTAGAGAGAGTTGTCTATGATTTTTGGTGAGAGGGTGAAAGATAGTTACAGCCGTGTGAGAGGGGAAGAAGAAAGAAACCAGAATAAAGAAGAAGGAGAAGAGAAAGAGTGCTGAACTTTCTGGTTCCAGCAAAAGAAAAGATAAAGAGAGACTTTTGGGGCAGCCAAGAAGATAAGGAGTGGACTTTTCTGATTTATGTGTGTGTACCCGTGGAAAATTGAGGGGGATAACTTCTTGGATGTTCTAATGCTTGAGAAAGTCAAGGAAAGTGGCTCTTGGTGAATTGCATGACCGGCCAAGCCTTGGCCTTTTGGTTTGTCAACTTGCATGTTGCTTTAGTATTAGTTGTTTTGAATTCTCATTGGTTGCATGGAGTGAAATTTTTCACAATCACATTTCATGCAATATATGCCTAATTAAAACACCAATTATGCATCATACTATATATATATTTATAATAGAACTAGCCATTTCATTTATTTATAATCTTAAAAAAACTAAAGCTTCATACACTTAAAAGTAATTAAGATCATAATATGCATATAAACCCATGAAATTAAATAGGTAATTAAGTTGGGGTGTTACAATATTTGTGTGAGGGTCCAAGGTAATTTATGAGGCTTATGTATGGAATATTTGTGAAGACCTAATAACATGGAGAATATTTGAGTAATATGTGGGAAATATTTATGTGGGCTTAAAATAATTTATGAGCTTGTGTGGGTATTTTTGTGAGTGGGCTAATGAAATTAAGGCCCGAAAATTTGTACCTCAACAATGAGTATACTATTTTTTTTTTCTTAAGTTTAGAGATTTAATCATTTGATAATGTAATCATTTTAAATTTCAAGCTCAAAAGCTTAATCTGAGCTCAAGTTTAAGCTTGATATTAAGCTTGATCTTGGCTTAACTAATTAATCAAGCGAAGCCAAGCCAAGTCAAACTCAAGTTTTTTGGCTATCCCACAAGCTTAAGCTCAAGCTCAAACATTATTTTTAGGCTTGTCACAACCTTGAGTCAAGCTTGAGCTTTTAATTTTTCCTGATGAGCCAAGCTTGAGCACGCACTACTCAACAAAGCTCGGCTTATTTACAACTCTAGTTATAGCTTTCCTTAGTATTAAAACAAATTAAGGGGTATTTAATTCGTCATGATGTTACATTACTAAAACAAATTAAGGAGGCGTTTAGTGTGCTGTGATGTTATATTACTGCATAGTATTACGTTGTTGTAATCTTACATTAATGTAATTTCAATACAAGAATACAATATTAAATTTTTTATGAAGTAATAAGATTAAAATGATGTGATATATTTTATAATTTTAAATTAGATATATTTTATAATTTTAAATTATAGTAATATTAGAAAAAATAAAATAAATCAAAAACTTTAATATCACATCATTATAATGTACATTACATCAAGAGCACATTACAATTCACAGCGTGTCAAACGCCCTTTAAGAGGATGCAATGCATGCATTATCACATTAATTATTTTGGTCGGTGCAGTGCACGTAGTAGTGGAATATCCTTTCGACTCTAAAAAATCCATACTAAATGCAAGATTCGACTCTAAAAATTCCATAGTAAATGCAAGACACATTGACAGCAAAAAAGACAATAATTAATTAATCTCTCACGTTTTTGGATTCTCAAAGGAGATGAATTTTTTAGACAATGATAGCGATGATATGAAAAAACCGACAAAATGAGTCCACACTAGTGGACTTCTGATGCAGTTCATGAAATTAGATATGTTACATACTTGTGTGGTGTGCTAATTCATCATTATTGTGTCAAAGTAAAGGTTCCTTCAGAAGGATCATTGGTTTTTTCTTCTTCTTTATTTGATAAAGTGGTCAAGCTTGTATACGTAAAATCTCACTAAAAACCATTTTTTTCAGTTCACATTAGTATTTAAGAAATAATACTAAGTTCACAGAGGAAGCAAAAAGCTTTACCGCATGAATCACCATGGCAACAAACCCAAAAACCTTAAAGGTCCAGCACTTGTGCCTATTCCACTCCTTTTCTTCTATTCCGAGTTTCGATAATTTTTTACTCTTTTTGATGGATTTTTAGAGCTTTATTTCACTTAAAAGTCTGAATTTAGTCCTTGAAAATGCGGCTATAGATTAAAGACATATGACAACACTTTTAAAAACGCAATTATAGACCAATCGGTCTACTGCCACAATATATAGGTCATGCTACAAAATGCAACTATAAAAAATATAAGAATAGCTCAAATGAACTTATATCTGCATTTTTAGAATCTACAACCGTGTTTTAAAACACGTAGCGGTAGACTACTTTTTTTTTGGATAGGAGTAGACTACTTTTTTTTATAGTGCCATTAACACTTTATCCAACTATAACTTTTTGATCCGGTGGTATGATGCATTAGAAGATCTAAACTGTCAAAATTAGTATAAGTTTTTTCCTTAAATCATAAAATGACTATTTTGCCTTTGCTGCGAGGTTAAACAGTGATTGCAAAATAGTGTGTCTACATACATTATTTTTTAGGAGTATAAAATTCTACTACCGACTTGATCAATGAAACAGTAGATTTTCTGAAAGATTATGAATTCAATATCCTTTAGCTCTAAAAAAATCCATCCAAAAGAGTAGAAAACCGTTAAAACTCAAAACAGAAGAAAAGGGGCGGATTGGGTTCAAGTGCCGAGTGGATGGGAGCTTTGAGTGCTGACCAACACTTGAACTCCGACTCCTCCCAAGTTATTAGGAACCTGTTAAATTTTATTTAAAATCAAATAAAGAAATCTAGGGTGCAATTACAATATTACACCCTGTGCAATTACCCTTCTCTTCATATATTTACTGTAGAATTTACCTAATAAAAAATTAATATAAATTAATAAGTGAACTGAAAATACTATAGCATGACAAACGAAATGAGTTAGTTTTATTTGCCCGTGACTTTCCGTACATGTATTGTGTAGTCCATCGCATTTATGGGCTGATAGGACTACCATGCGTAGCCTAACCTGTGGAATAGTGTGCAGAGCAGCGTGAAGTACATTATTATTGGAAAAGGTCCATGTTTTACTGTTGTTGGCAAAGCCATAAAAGCCTCGGCCCACTGGACTGGACAGCTCAGTGTTTGTATGTACTGTCTCTACCACTCATAAAAACCTGGATCCCACTAACCTACTCCAACCAATTATTTGTCACTTCTTATACTCAACCCTCAACTGTGTCTCTGTGCGCGTGTGTGTATGTGAATTGGAATATTGGATATTTCCACAGATCCTCAAACCCCCATTTTCCCCTTTAAATCTAGACCCATTATGCTCAAGAGAACTTGAGGAAAACGCAAACAACAGAGCCTCACTCTTTCCCAAGGTACGTTCTTGAGATGGGTATCTTTTTATCATGCTACAATTTTGATTTCTTGTACTTACACAACATTTTAGATCTACTCAAGTTATCCCATATGAGCTTTTTATGTTTAAAGTTTTGATTTTTATTTTCGTTAAGTTATCAGTAAGTTTAGTTCATTTGTTTCATAGTAGATGACATCCTTGGGAGTAAGTTTCACGCAATACCTTTTGTTTGTTTTTGTTTTGAAGATTAGTAATATGATGGTGTTTTATTTCACTTGTGGGGCATTATAGAGAAAATTAATGGATTTAGCTATGGCCTTGTGGGAGATACTTTAGTGTAGTGTAGAGTGTAGCCCATGTTTTTGTAATTTCTTTTGATGCATTTCCTATTTGTACTGGATAGAGTGAAGTCCTTAATTTCTTGTTTTCTTCTACCTGAAAATATGCTTTTCAAATATAAATTGTGGTGAAATGCACTCTTTCGGAGGCTTGCTTGGATATAATCTTGCTTTCTATATGCCACATCTGGCAGGATATAAGGGGTATCAAAACTTCTTGTTTCTTTTTTTCATCAATTTTTTAAGGTTACTTTTGAGTGAGAAATTTGGAGATCAAATTCGTGTCTGTGAAGGATTGTATACATTTTTCTGTAAATTTTCCTTTTATTACTAATTGTTATTTGTTAGTGCCACTTCCACCAAATCCTACACCATGCTCTAGCACCACTATGCCAACTTTGTATTGTGTGCGCTTTCATAATATTGTCATTTTCGATGGTTTCTAGATTCTATGTTAGTGAAGAGGCTCAATCCAACTGTCATTTTGTTACACTTGTGCCTCAGGTCTTATTTTTTTATAATTTGATTATGGAGTGGGAAACACCCTGGGTTGATGACAAAGTTATTGATATTAAAGGGGAAGCTGGAATTTCAGCTTCTTATTCAGAGCTCAGTGATGAAGATGTTAAAGAAAACAATATTATTTCCATTGATTCAGTCCTCCCTGACGAACTGTTGGAACGGATTCTAGCCTATCTTCCCATAGCAAGCATTTTCAGAGCAAGTTCTGTGTGTAAAAAATGGAATGAGATTTTGCATTCTCATAGGTTTTTACAGAACATCCCAAGCATCTTATCTCAGAAACTTTTTTCTGTAAGTATCTAGTTTCCCCATAGGTTTGAGTCCGAGGACCATACAATACCTTGGTTCTGTCTAGTACCCAGGTATAATGGTGTGAATAGTTTTACCATAGGCTTGGGTCCGAGAACCATGCAATACCTTGATTCTGTCTACCACTTCTATTTTTCTGTAAGTATCTAGTTTCCCCATAGGTTTGAGTCCGAGGACCATGCAATACCTTGGTTCTGTCTAGTACCCAGGTATAATGGTGTGAATAGTTTTACCATAGGCTTGGGTCCGAGGACCATGCAATACCTTGGCTCTGTCTACCACTTCTATTTTTCTGTAAATAGGGGTTTGTCCTCGGACCACTTTACTGGAGATGATTCCTCCTTGGGTCGGATTATGATCTTTACACGTGGCGTTGATCTCGCCTCCAGCTCGAGCCCTCATCTTTTTCATTTATGAAGCGCCCTTTATCCGTTCGTGTTCTGCGCTTGACGCTTCGGTGCGCGAAACGCGCCTTCATTAATGTCCTCGTGAATTAACACGAGTCGAACGGTCTACGGCCTCCTTGAAAATTGGTAGCTTCATTATTAGCCCAGCTGATAATTCTCTTTTCGAATTCTGCATGAATTAATTCTCACCAACCCTCATCCCCTATATAAGGTGGGGGGATGGTTTCTCCACAATCCATGAACCTCCCAACACAAACAGAAGAAACACATCCTTTCAGCTCCCCGAGCCCCTTTAACAACCCCGCCGGAATTGTGACTGAAGTTGGCAAATATGAGGCAGCTTTGGGCGGGTGTGAGGACATCCGTGCCAAGAGCTGTTGTGGCCGCAGCCCCCACTGGGCTTCCGGCGCGGCAGAATCTAGGCGTAACCCCGATGGCGCCATACAAGGTGGCCCGGAGGGATGTCGTTGAAGTACCTAATGTCTCTCCTCGGAGCGCACCCCCGACGGAGGAGACGTGCGAACTCATGTCATGGCCGGTGCCCGAGTGTTGCCGTCTCCGACGGTCAACGCTCACGAGGAGTGGAGAGAATCAAGGGAACATCATGAGGGAAGGTGTCCCGGAGCCCCTGCATCTGCTCCTCTCTTTGTTCCAGCTCCGCCGCTCCGAGAAAGGAGTTGTTGGCGGCCTTGAAACAAGCTGGCCCTCCCCCTTCCCTGCTTTTAGTGTCAAGTTCTCCCATTCTCTTAATGCTAATAAAAGCACAGGTTGACACTTCCCTCTAGCTAGTTTTTTAGGGCGGGTCCACCTAGGCCTCTGATTGTAGAACTAGCTGGTAGGATTAGCTTGTAAATTTATTTGTGAAACACGCTTGCCTGAGCCTCTGATTGTAATTTGTACTGTTTCTATTTATGAAATAATATCAAGATCTCTCTTTTCTCTATCAAATCTTCTATATAATTGTTTTTTTTTTTTTTTTGCTTCGCCAACCTACTGTAAAACGACCACTTAGAACAATCGCCTGGTGCGCCGGCCAACCCCCTAATCCTCTCCACAGACGGCGCCAATTGTAGGGACTCAATTTGGATTTGACCCTGAGTATGAATGGGTTTTCAGCCCAACAAGCCCAAACAATAAATTTGTAGAGAGTGGGTTGAAGGTTTAGGCGCTGGCCGTCGTTCATCAAGCATGAACTCTCTTTTATTAAAAAATACTTAGAGTTTATTTACAACTGGGGGGATGCTCCTCGGACCGTGGCCGAGGAGCCCCTTTTTTTCTTCTTAATCCCCCTTAACCTTCTTACTTTACTTGTTTCTCTTATATAGTCTTCATCTTCTTATCTCCTTTTTCCATCTGTTGATCATTCATTCGCCTTTCTCCTGGCCGTCCGTCCCATCAGAGGCCTTATCAGTACTCAAGTGGTTCACTCTGATCAACGTTGTCCTGCTAAGGAGTTATATCCCCATTAATGCGGCCAGAGGGGTTAGGTGAAGGCATTAAGTGTGAATGTGATAGCTTGCTCTGGGCTTGTCCTTTCCCAAAATTATCCTTAGTATGCCGAGGACGAAGAGGTCCTCGGCGTGAGTAAAAAAAGAGGCTTTCCTCAACTTAGCCTTGGATGGTCAGTCTTCCTCGGCGTCGGCCTTGGGCCTACTACACGATGGGCTGAGGCTATCAGGCCCACGGGCCCCACATATATATATATATATATATAAAATATAAAAAGTGCGATAAACTCGAAACGGTACGCCAGTATTGACCAGTACCATAATATATCGTTCTTCTAGCCAAACCGGTATAGACTCTGGTACGAGATTGACCTTTGGTTGCGTGCCACCATTTCTAGATTCTCAGCTTGCTTTCTGTACCTCGGCAATGTGACCTTGTCGGCTTACCTCGGCCAAAGGATCCTAGCTAGTCTTTTGCTTTCTTGTCCGCTCTAGGCTTCCTCCCCGAGAGTTGGGCCAAGCCTAGCTCCTTGAATTGCTACTCTAATGTCTGATCTAACTTCTTTGGCCCATGACTTACTAGAGGGAATCACCCCCTATTGTAGAATATATAGTTTCATATACAAACAAAATCATAATAAATATTAATTAATAACTACTATAATTATCAATTTTCATGATTAAACAAAAAAATAAAAGAAAGAAAAAGAAAATCAAATTTTGTTAAACTTTCTTGTGCATCACAAGATTACTAACTAATAATATAATGTATTTTAAGTCTTTAATAAAAAGTAATCACTTGGCACAAAAATGTTGTGGTCAATTGGAGTATAACAAAGATAGACACAGAACTTAACTTTTGTTACATAAAGTATATGATATGATTTGAATTATTTGGTTAAGTAAATCTTTTTAAATATTCACTTTTTTCTAGGTACATTTTAGGTTAATTATCGTTTTGGTCTCTAGCCTTGGCCCTATGTTTCAAAATGGTCCTTAATATTTCAAATGTGTCATTTTAGTCATTAGCCTTTTTGATAATTTTGAAAGTAGTCCTTGTTGTTAAGTAGTGAATGGACAAATTTGACATGGCAAATGGCAGTATTAAAGTAATATTTTTAATGTTGATATGATACAACATGGGATATGGCATAGCGTTTATTATTACTAGTATGTAACCTATGTATCAATTGTAGTGATGCTATTGATGTTGAGCTTAGGAATAGCAATGGGTCGAGTTTGGGGTGGATTTCTTTATCCCTGAACTTGCCCCATCACCTGCTCCCCGAAACCCAAACCCGCCCTGTTTACTAAACGGTTTTTTTTTTTATCCCCAAACCTGCCCCGTTGGACCCCTGCAGGCCTTGCCCCACCATGCCACTTCAAGGCCCAATCTAAAGGCCCTTAAACTATTACCCAATCTAATATATATATATATATATATATATATGTTTTCCTGAGAAAAAAGAAAAATTTATAAATATTGAGAAAAAAGAATCACATTCTCAAAATAAAGCAATTGGGTAACCCAAAAAAGAAAAATGATTGATTAATAAATCTCCAACAGATAAGTATCTTGTACCCCAAACCATGTCTTACACCCATAGCAACACAAAAAATAAATCCAAGGAAATCTCAAATCAAATCCACCATACCCATTCAAATTTCCTATTCACATAAACCAAATACATTTGAAATCAAAATTTAAAACAAGCACATGCAAGGAACATCAATTCTTAACAACCAAATCTAAATCCCCAAACCCACAGGTTAAACAAAGAGAATCTAAATCCCCAAACCCATTGATCAAATAAAGAGAAAATAGAAGAAGAACGTTAATAACCATTGCTATGAATCATCGTGGTTGTGGTCGTTGGGTTTAACTATCACTAAACTTGGTGCAAAGAAAATTAAGGGAGCAAGATTGTATGGAAGTGGGTGAGATCGAAGAGGCTTAGTAGCGAGGAATGAAAAAAACCGTGGTGGAAGCGAAAGAGCATATACATAGAAGAAAACCTTAGATTGTCGTATTCGTCTTCTTTGGCGAAGAGAGTGAGACTAAGAGGCTAAGAGCTTGAGAGAGGAACGGCTGAGATTAGGTTTGGGGACTATAGGATATATATATATATATATATTATTTATAATATATATATATAATATATATTATATATATTATATATATATATGTGGGGCCTGTTAGTTAAAAAGGGATAGTAATCCTCAGAAGTGGGCTCGGGGCCCAACGGCCCAATCCGAGGACACTTCGTTATCCGAGGATAGTCTAAAAAAGTTTTATTATTACTAAATGGGTAATAAAGGAGAAACGAGTAGATATTATATATACGGCGGCATAGTACACGTCCAAGGACACCAAAGTCCGAGGTGAATGTAACTTTCATGTTATTGAGAAGACTCGCCAAGTTGTATCTGAACTGGAAATTGGATATAACTTAAGGGGGCGTCGGGGAAGGTAGCAAATATCTTCTAAGGCCATCACCTCCACATTAAATGCTTTCCACTAACACTCTGACCGCACTTATTACTTGATGAGTAGAACCTTTCCTTTCAAACAGTACTAGTTCTTGGACCCATACTCTAAAAATTTATTGTTTGGGCTTGTTGGGCTGAAAACCCATTCATACTCAGGGTCAATCCAATCTGAGTCCCTACATATATATATATATATATAGGGCAATTTTGTAATTTTACTGCATTTAGGCTGGGTTCGGGTTTAGGTTCGGGGCGGGTATTCATAATACTAGCACGCGACCCAAACCCGCTACGGGTTGGATTATAAAAACTCAAACGCGACCCTAATGTCTCATGGGTCAAGTCGGGTACCCGTGGGTCGGATTAATTTTGCCATCCCTAGTTGAGCTTGAATTTAATGCAACAATATATTTGAAAAAAATATTGTTTTGTGTTTGGTAGGGAAATGGATAACCTCTATAAGATAAGTATGGAGATGAAGAAAAAAAAAAAAAACCAATTCTACATTATATTAGAAAGAATTTAATTTATTGTTTTGCATTCGGTGGGGAGATGGATAACCTTTACAAATAAGTGTGGATATAAAGAAAAAAAAAATAAAAACCATGAGAGATCAATGGATCAAATATAGATAACTTGGATCTAATTTAAAAATAATAATTATGGTGTAGTCCCCACATAAATTTAAACACATAGTGCAAAATTAGACTCTACTTTGAAATTCTAATTGAACTTTCTCTAAGTTTTTCCTATTAATATATATATATATATATATATTCTTGAAAAAAAAATACTTGTGTAAAATAACTCCAAATTGTTAATATCAAACCCCTAAACTCAACTCTGCCCAATAGAGCAAAGGGGTAGGGGTAAGGAAAGAGAGCTGTGACATACTAACATTAGAGATGAATGGGTAGGTGCCAAGGCAGTAATGAGGCCATTATGCAGAGACTGACATGGATCAAAAATTTGGAGGAAACTCTCTCTCTCTCTCTCTCTCTCTCTCTCTCTCAGAGACATATTCCACAAATCACTGCCTAAAATATTACATTATCTTCTTATACCCTCTATACTTGTAAAATATTAAAATAATTAAAGATCAATATCATATCAAAAAATGTTTATATTTTCAAAAAATTATACACAAAACATAAGTTTGTGGATCCAATAATAAATAATATATGATATGATCAAAATATTATTTCTATATAAAAAAAAGATATGAATTTCAGTAATATCACAAAGGTTTATGAGGCGTAATTGATCATAACCACCCCCCCCCCTCCCCCCCCCCCCCCTTTTTTAAATAAACCAAAAAAATAATAAAATTGAAATTATCCCAAAACATTTACACTACTTTAAAATAGTTTATTTTCATTTATTTATTTAACAGTTGGATCTAAAAATGATTTTAAAATTATACATGATATAAATAAATGTGTAAATAATAAACAACTTTAGTATTTGTGGGATTCAATTGCCTCAAGTGATAAGTTTCATATCATCGAATAAAAGATTTGTAGTTTGAATTTATCTATACAAAAAATTGGTTAATATTTTAATTTGATAATAAAAAAAAATTAACATAAATAAGATGCAATAAGAGATATTTGTTAAAAAGTAGATTAGTATTGTTTTTATTAAAATAATAATAATATAAAATATTTAATAAAAAAATGAATGATTTTGGAATTGATGGAACTCATTAATAAGTGAGAAGTGATAAATTTTATCAAAAAAAGAAAGAAAGTGAGAATTAATAAAGACCGGGAAGTGGCAGTTGGTGTGAATTAGAGAGAAGGTTGTCGCTGATTTGACGGTACAATGATCATACATAAACAGTAATGTGAAATTGACCTTTGTCTCTCACGGACACATCACACATGCCGTGTTCCATTTTACCAATTCATTTGCTTTTTTTGCAGCAGCGTCTTCAAATACATTATCTGCATGTTCTATGATCCCCTTTGCTTTCAATTATCCATTTGAGGTTAACTCTCTTAATTCTTACTTCTTGCAAACTAAACAAACACGAGAAATAAAAATGTAGATTACCCACTTTTGGTTTATTTCGTTTGCACTGTGCCTATTAGTGATTTAAAATTTTTTATTTTTTAATTATTTTTTTTATCAACAAGAGCAATGTTGGGTTAGTAAATTAATGGAGTTAATTTCATGTGCGTAAAAAGTGAAATTTTTTAAAAGATCCGGTTAATGTATGCACATACATATAATCAATTATTTTAGGAAATATTTTATGAAAAATTGAAAAAACTGTCAAAAAAATTTTTCACTTTTATATTTTCTTATAAAAAGTTTTTAAAAATAGTTTATTAATGTTTGTCCTAAGGCATACATTAGTAAAACCTTTTTTTAAATACAAGTTAACTACAACCGGGTTATATTACATGTAAGTATCCCTTAAATAGAATTTGAATGGTGCCATGCTATCTTAGCAAATATGAAATAGAGCTCTTATTTTTTTTTTAATAAATGTTTCAGTATACATCACTGCTGATATTTATTGAAAAAAAAAAAATCTTTATTGAGCATGAAAAAACTTTAACCAACAAAAGAGCAGAGTTAAAAGGTCCAAATTTATTCTAATGAGGTATTAGTATTGTTGAAATAATTGGAAATGTCTGAATTTATCTTGTGAAAATTCAAAATGTAATAGAACTATAATTTACATATTTGTTTAAGATAGCTTAAATTCATTTACTTAATTAGTTTAAGGGAAATGTTAACGAATGCCTTAACAATATTAGTTTAAAAACTATTTTTAAAAACATTTTATGGGAAAAGGATAAAGTAATTAATTTTGTTAATAACTTTTTATATTTCTCATGAAAGTGGTATCGAAACTTTTCTATTATAGTTTGTTAACAATTTTCCTAAAGGCCCTTGTTAACATTACACCTTAAAAAACCGATTTTTTTTAATTAAAAAAAATTGTTACATAAAGATTTTAATAATTATACATATTATCATAAATTCTAGTATTTTATGTTCCCTTTACAAGAATGTTGATGCTGGACTATAGGCAAAGCCAATTCATGGGCTAACATATGCTCGAACTACCATGACTCGAGGAGATAACCATGAGCCAGCCTAGTTCCTACATGTTTTATCTTTTGTGCCATTATGATATATTCGACAATGCAATAAGAAGTTCTGCCTTCTTTCCAAAACCATAATCATGATCATTGAAGCTAATGACACTTGTGGTCTTTCACAACAATGAAATTCAAGTTTATCACAGTACAAAACTTTTTATGTTCAAATCAAATTCATCAAACTCAAGGTAAAATGATTACATATTTTAAATTAATAAATAACTACTTATTTTTATGACACTGTACCTTTCAAATAGTTCAATTAATAAAGTTTATTATCAAGCATTTTACAGTACGACACTTAATCCATGATATCTCTTTCCCTCGTTAATCTTTTTCCCCTTAATCTCTGAAAGAAAAAGTTAAAAAAGAATGAATAGTTCAGATTTCGAGGAGTCACCAAATTTTTATGCTCACTCCGAAAAGACGGGACTCATTCAAAAAAAAACTAAAAAGTAACAAGATCTTCCCCCACTTGTAAGGCTTTATGTTCCATCGCTTTAAATGTGTCATATGCATATAGTGACTGATGCACACTCACTTTAAATGCGGCCTTACTCATGCATAAGTATTGCTTGAGTTACGAGGTATTGTTCATCTTACTCTTTTTTTGTTGTAGGACCATTCACGAGCTATGCCAGAGAAATAAATATCACATGGTGCCATAACAGATGAGTTTGCAGAAAAATTTAGAAGTTAAAACCATTAAACTTTCTGGAAAAACCCTTGGCAGTAGGGGACAATTGTCTTGATGAACTGGATTCTTATTCGTAACAATGTAATTGCAAACAAAAAGTTTCGTTGAATCCAGCGACAAATACAAAGTTCCCAACAGGGAAGGAAGCTTGGTTTAAGCTTTAAACATGACAATTTGCTGGACAGTAAAAGCAATAGGAATAAGAATTTCTTCACGATATATCGTAATTATCTATCAGAGAGAGACGTAAGTAATCGTCAAATCTTTGCGTATGTCAAAAAACGCTATTTGAATCATACAAAGAATCCCGAAGACCACAACTGCTGCTATGGTTGCCCCTTGATATTGCCTTGAGGCAATAGGCTAGGGTGGTGCCTGAGACGGCTTCATCTGGTAATAATATTGAGAGGTGTTGGTGGCAGCTGTGGCTGATGAAGTAAGAAAGACATTGTGGGCTGTTGAATTGGGAGGCTTTGACGGAAGAATGGCAGCGGAGGGAGGGGTAGCCGAAAACGAGAATCCTGATGATGCTGCAGTAGAGAACAGTGGCATTGGGGTAGCACTGACTTGGCCATGCATTTGCCATGCCCAATTGGGGAGTCCATGTGAAGAACCTAACGCAATTCTCTTCTCTGTTGCTCTCTCCTGCCACAATTCAGAAGTTTAGTTGAAATAGATCAAAAGAGGAGGTTTTATGATCAGTCAGGGAATCCAAGCACTGCCCAACCAAGATTTCATCCTTGATTCCTTGTTTGTGTAAACGGAAATAGTTTCCATCTACATGCAAAAGCATTGGACATCCTTTTCTCTCAATAGCTAGATAAAAGAACTTTCAGTGCATGAACTATTCTGCACTTGAATAATTACAAGAAGTGAACTCTACCTTGATAACAACAACTAATCAGCTATTACCCCTTTGATTTTCAATTACAAGAAGAGATAATATCATGAGCATATAATAAAGTATATAGGCTAAAATATAAGGACTTTCTCAGTGACTGTTAGAACCATTGCTAAAAATAACAAAATTCTTTAAACACAATTTCTTAGTTTTCAAATTTATATAATCTAAAATTCGAACGTAGAACACCAGCTAGTTCACTGTAGTATTTCCACCCTTTTAGTTTTGCAGCAAGGATTGGGTTCACTTGGTCACAGAAACATGGATGGTTTAAGGGCCTGCCTCTCCCCTCCCAATGTGATATATTTACAGAGAACACTAATAAATAGAAGCTAGTCTCCAAAGAATAATGCTTGATTGCCCCAAGGTCTCACCCAGGCAACCCAAAATCATAAATTGTATATAACTCCATCAGTGGAATAGTCTTTCCCTATTTGGCACTCTCTTCCAATAAACAAATCTTTGATCTGCCCTAGCGACAGAGTCCAAAAAATGAGATTGATCTCTATATGTAAAATTCAGGTACTTAGTCTAATGTGTAATTGGTTTCAAAGTATGAAGTTTAGAAACAAAATAAAACAATTCACCTCGTTGGGAATGAAATTAGGATAGACAGCATTCCACATGGGAGGGCGCTCTGACGCCATTACTAGTCCTTTGAAAGGTGAGTTAGATAATGTTGCATGTGCATGGTTCTCCATCTGCAAAGCAGAGTATAGTGAGCATAAATGATAAATTGTTGGTAGTTTTAAAACTTTAGTGCGGATGCAATGTATGTCATTTAGCATGTGCAGTGAAGATTACAGGCCAGCAATATTTGCTACAGCAAGCTAAGGCCTTAAGTCCTTCAACTAGGATAACCGAATTTACTATTTGAGCTGACTTGAAATCATCATGTACATCACAAAATTTGGGGTTTCTCACATGTAACAAAAAACAAGCAAATTATAAATTAAGTCAAGCTCAAAAATTTACCCTAGAACCCCTTCCATTTTGGGCGTTGTATGAGTCAGAGTGGAACTGAAGGCATCCTTCATTCTCCTTGGAACCATTACCAAGTGGAGGAGATATCGCCAAATTCAGATCAAGATTGTGGTTGCCACCTGCACCAAGACACATTCACACACGTTTTAACAATCACAAATTTCTTGTAGTTTCACAGACAAGAAGGAAAATTAATATACACAAAACAATTATAAGAACAGCCATAGCTATAAAATAATACCTTCATTACTGGCATCAGAGATCATCTCCCCTTCATACGTACTTGGCTCAAAGTTGGTGACCGCCTCCCTTCCATTACATTTGATAGCTGCCTTGTCATAAGCCCTGATTTCCATAAAATCAAAAGGGAGACGTGTTGGAGTGGAACCTAATGAGCTTTGATAATTCAGGGTAATAAATTCAGTGCAGGTAGAGTGTAATTCATGATCATTAGGACCTTGCAGCTTCTACTTCGCTGTCGAACAGCCCAAGATATATATACCTGCACAGCAAGCATCGTAATCTCCACGATGAAAACACCATCTCCAATCATTTCTTTGAAATAGGCTTCGTCTTAGACTTGTTTTTCCAAACAAGGAAAAAACAAAGGTAGCCCATTTTGAGAATTTTAACTAAAACCAGTTCTCAGTTTACACTAACCACTTTGAAACTGCTAATATCTCTACTCCTAAGCACAAAATAATCTACAACTTAAATTCCATAAAATGGTTCCTCACTTTTTCCCGAGGAACTGCCCCATTCGAGCTTCCCATCGGCCACATTTGTGCAGTGTCACTCCCCGATATTTCGAGCTCCCCCTCGAGAACCCAGTGCTCTGCCGGCGTAGTATGTGCACAAATTCTTCCTTTGTCAAATTCTTCATCTGCCCGTTAATCAAAAAAACCATACATCAACACTTAAATTACATTCACCATTTCAGACAACAAAAATTGTAGCCACGCATTGTCTAACCTGTTTCAGATCATCCTCATAATCACTGAGATTGAAGTTGATATCAGCTTCAACTCCCCTGAACTTGATAGCAGCTCGATCATAGGCTCTAAATTCATGGAACCCAATCTCAACAATTAAATTCAATACACCTTCAAAGATTAAAAAAAGTAAATCGAAATCCACATATGATGAATTTTACCTAGCCGCAGCATGAGCAGTGTCAAATCCACCTATTATAAAAAAAAAAATCCAAAACCAAACACACAAAAAAAAAAAAAAAAAGTCACCAAAATTTCCACAAATAGAAAGTCGCAGCAAATACTTCCCTCAATAGTACAACTCAAATCAATCAAAACAAAAACATCAAATCCATACCCAAATACACCTGCTTCCCACAATCCCTACACCAAAAAAAAAAAAAAAACAAAACAAAAAAGCAAAATAACCAAATTAGATAGAAATTGAAGTAAAATAATTAATTTCCATAGAGCAGCAACAGATATAGCTTATCAAAGAAGCACAAATTGAAGTAATATATGTTAATCAAATTCATCTAAATTAAAACGCACAGTTAAATTGAAGTGAAAGTAAATAAACACATCGAAACGATTTGACTAACCAAATATGAGACTCCCATCGACCAGTCCTTCTATAGAAAGTGACACCTCGGTACTGAGAACTCCGAGACCTTGGTCCTCTCCTACTCTTCTTCACCGGCGGTTGTTGTGGCGGTGGCTGCTGAAGCTGAACCGCTCTTACCTCAGCACCGCTCTGATCGAACGAGAGGTCGATCCAGCTCTTCTTGAAGAAGAAGAAGAAGAGGACTGACCTTGCCAATTCATCAAATCCACCCCGTTAGGTCCACCACCAGTACTGAAAGGGAAAAGCTCCTTCGTGGTGACGGTGACGACGTCGTCTTCGGCTCCTCCTCCTCCGCCGCCGCCGCCGCCGCCGACTTTGAGTATGTCGAAGTTGAAGGTGTACACGTCACCGGCGGCGCGTGTGGAGCACGACTCGTCATCGCACGCATCGGCATTGACGATCGAGGAGTTGGAGGTCCCCGATTCGTCCATTTGGTTCGCCGATGAACCTTCTGGAAATTTCTCCAAGAAAGCAGCCGAGTCATATTCCTGAGTCGACTCGGCCGAGGCACATTCAGATTAAGATCTAACATCACTCTCTTTTCTTTAATCTTCAAGATTTCAACTCTTAATTTTTTTTTTCTTCTTTATTATTAATATTTTTTTTTCACTACAAGATTTTCAACTACGTACTTATATAGTAATAGCTGGGTAAAAATGGCTTCGCATAGAGCAACGAACCGAACGGCGGAGATCTATTGAATCAGAAACTGAGCAAAGACTTTTTTTCAAGAACACGATCGGACCTCAGAATTCGAAGAAAGTACAGAAAGAGTTCGGGAGTTAAAAACGACGTCGTTGATGGGAAACAGAGAGTGAATTAGAAGCTTCCAAAACCACCGGAGAAAGTTCGTTACCGGTGGAGGAGCTAGCAAAAGAGAACAAGAAGTAGGGAGTAGCTTAGACGGCGTCGTTTGAAGTACGAGCACGTTAAGCTTTTTTTAGGAAGTTGCATTTGCCATTTACTCGGCAACCGGAGGTGAAATCATCGCCGACCATCTGATTCCATAGCGCAGAGAGAGAGAGAGAGAGAGAGAAAGAGATGGGACGTGTGAAGGAACATTTCAGACCCATTTTAAGAGGGGATGGAATATATAAACATTTTCTCTCTCATCGTTCCCACCGGCTGGGTCGGTCACCGGTTCTTCATTATATTGTCCCACATGATTTGTTTTTTTAATATTTAATTTAATTTAATGGCTAACCCTGGTCCCGTATATAGCTACCTGTTTATTTTCTTTTTTTCAATTTTCTTATTTACTCTCCTCCCCCCAAAAAAAAAAGACTCTGAAATTGTTTTCTCAACTAATTAACTAATCTTAGCAAAAAAAAAAAAAAAAATACTAATTAACTAACTTGTGCGTCTTACTTTTGCTTAACTAACCTTTTCTTTTATTTGGATTTTGCCTCCGAACTTTTTTTTTTGGGTTGTGGACTCAGGAAGATATATATATATATATATATTGTATATATATTCCTAAGAATTAAGAAAGATTGATTGGATTGATGTCATTTAAATCAAGAAGTAGACCATTTTTGTGACTTTTGCATAATTCAAGACTTAACGTAAAGAAAGTCTATGTTGTGAATCTAAATATATGTGTTATATATATATTCCTTCTAAGAATTAAGAAAGATTGATTGGATTGATGTTCATTTAAATCAAGAAGTAGACCATTTTGTGAGTTTTGCATAATTCAAGACTTAACATAATTCAAGACTCTAGTAAAGATTAATGTCTAATAGAATAGTGCTAATGCATGTGAATCTAAGAATCAGACTTTTTAGATTAGCTATTTTAATTTCTTTAAAACTTTATCTCCTTTCCCCGTGTGTGTGTGTGTGTTAAAATACTTAATTCTCAAAAAAAAAAAAAAAAAAAAGACTCAACATAAAGAACATTCACATTGACATGTGCAAATATTTCTATTTATTTTAGTGTAAGAATCTACTCTTTTTTTTTTTTTTTTACATACTTTTCAAAATATCCCACATCAAATTATTTATTTTATACTACAAATCTATTTGATATCCGTTTATTTTGCTGAAACTGAAAACTTTTTACTAAAAGTACTGTAAATAAATGTAAAAATTAGCTGAAATAATATAGTAAGACTCACAAATAGTATTAAAAAGTGCAGTGGGACCCATTAATAATAGCAAAAATAAGTTAAATAGTCAAATAAATTGACAAAATTTATCATGCCAAACGGACACTACATTTTATTAAAATATCAATTTTTCTTGATTTTTTAATTATTTCACTTTTTCACAAACAATAACCACTGTCTATTATCTTCATTCATTTTCAGAATACATAAAAAAATAAATAAATGTAAAATGAATAATGTCATTGTAAATTTACACAATTACTATAACAAACTTGTAAATTTACACAATTATATAATCACTAATATGGGTCATTTTTAGAAAAAATATTAAAATTGTACATACTTTTTTTAATTATAAACTCATTGATACGAGTGCTCAAATTGTTTTATATATACTTATATAACAAAGTATTTTGACTATTTTCATAATCCAATACTTGTAAAATAAGGGAATCTAATTTGTTCATTGTATTTGCATGTGAACTATTAAACACATAATTGATATGACATGACACTAATTCAGACTTTTTTGAAATGGAATATGCGGTGGATTTGGAAGCAATAACTTTTATACCTGTTTTTAAACATAGACATGTACCTTTTTTTTGAACGTACAAAGCAATCATACATTGTATATTGTAAAAGGATGGCTCATATAATATTGATCTAGCATATATATTTAGTTGTGGGATAGCTGTAGCCTGTAGCAGCGTCACATAATAAGCAAGTGGTGGTGGGGTTAGGAAAAAATAAATCTAACACTGATGAGTGAACCCAGGGGCGAAGCCAGAAATTTTTGTTTGGGAGGGCCAAGTTGCGACGCTAATATATTTATCAAGACAACTTCCACACCTACACACACATATATACACACACGTGTGCTTTTTATTATATATACACACATATATATACACACTTTTTTATTTGATAAGTTATATATATACACACACCCAACAACAAATAACCCCAACCATTGGATCTTGGAACCAAATGTACTAAATCACAACCCAATATAATATAGCTCCAAATGGGGTACGACTGTGTCCAGTACTCTATAGGCAGTCGAACACGATTTAATTGAAATATCAGGGCCATAGGGTTTTGTTTTTTTGTTTTTTGTTTTACGTTGAACTATTACGGGGAAACGATGGATCATGGCTTTCGTTAAAGGTGTATTTTTATTACCCTCGTTAAAAGGATGCTTTAAAATGGCTGTACACTTACACTTGCATTGAAAAAATAATATAACTTAACGGAAAAAAGTTTTAAGTTGAGAATGGCTCTTTTACCCAAAAAAAAAGTTAAGAGTGGCTTAACTGCATCATAAAATGAATTCCAATGCCTTTCATTTAAGAGCATTAATATTTGGGGATGCATTAAAAAAAAAAAAAAATCTATTTTACATTTTCAAACATTATTTTATTTATTTTATCAATTTATTTTATGACTTACCTGACATTTTAATTTTTATTTTTATATACAACTCAATAAAATAATATAAATTACTTAATAAAATAATAAAAAGTATTATTCTATTTTTTTTCACTCACTTTTTCTCTTCACACACAACCACGTATTAAAATAATATATATATTTTTTACAACCTATGAATATTAAAATTTCTCTTCTATTTTAGTATAAGGATCTACCTTTTTTTTTTTTTTACATGGTCACTTTCACAAAACACCCATATCAGACTATCTGTTATACACCACTTTTATTTAAGTCATCATTTTTATTCATTTATTATTATTATTATTATTATTTTGACCTTTATTTCTTCTCACAGGTTATCTCTCATTTCTCGTCTCTCATCTCTCAACTCTCTTCTCTTTTGACCACCACAAAACTTCCATGGCTGGACCTTCATTTCCTTCAACTATTGCTGTCGTTGCTTCTTCTTTTGTTGTTGTTGCCCCTACTTATTCTTCTATTGTTGCTGTCATTTTTTTTTTTTTGGCTACTGCTATAGCCACTGCTTCTTCTTCTTCCTCTTGACTGCTTCTTCTTCTTCTTCTTCGATGATTTACATAGATTTGTAGATGGGTTTGAATTTCCTTTCTATTTTAGCATAAGAATTTACTTTTTTTTTTTTTTTTACACGGTCACTTTCACAAAACACCCATATCAGACTATCTGTTATACACCACTTTTATTTAAATAATCATTTTTATTCATTTATTTATTATTATTATTATTATTATTTTGACCTTTATTTCTTCTCACAGGTTATCTCTCATTTCTCGTCTCTCATCTCTCAACTCTCTTCTCTTTTGACCACCACAAAACTTCCATGGCTGGACCTTCATTTCCTTCAACTATTGCTGTCGTTGCTTCTTCTTTTGTTGTTGTTGCCCCTACTTATTCTTCTATTGTTACTGTCATTTTTTTTTTTTTTTGGCTACTGCTATAGCCACTGCTTCTTCTTCTTCCTCTTGACTGCTTCTTCTTCTTCTTCTTTGATGATTTACATAGATTTGTAGGTGGGTTTGAAGATATGGTTTTGTAAATGGGTTTGATGAGTTTGAGATTTAGATTTAAGAAAACCATATGGGTTAGATGACTTTGATGATTTGTATGGAGGAGATAGAGATAGAGATGGAAGAGAGTCAGGTGGAGAAGAAAGAGAATTGATGGAGAAGAGAGAAAATGTGACTTAAGAAGCGAGAGAAAAAAATATTGAAAAAATAAAATACAAAGCTACAGTAAGCTATAGTAACCGTGCATATATGCACGGTTACTATATTAAGTTTGTATATTTACAAACATTTACAAGCTCTAATGCGTGTCAATTTCACACTATATTGTGTAAATTTATGCAATTTTTTGTATTTTTTTGTATTTTACATCCACTGGTGCAATTGCTCTTAGAGCATTAGCATTGGGTGGTGTAAAAACCCCACCAGTTGTTATTTTACCCACTAAAGCCTTAAAAACCCCCCACATCTAGGTATGTTAACCTGTTTTTTTTTTTTTTTGGGCATCCTAGCTACAGTGAGGTTGCATTTACGCAACCTCACTATTCATGAGGATGTAAAGATTATATAATTTTTTAATCTCTTCCTCTCACTTTAGACTCTGACCTCTCTCTCTCTTCTTTTTCTTTTCTTTTCTTTTTTATATTATTTGATGGTGTAGTTTATATTATTTTAATGAGTTGTATATAAAAATAAAAACTGGGATATTAGGTGAGTTGTAAAATGAGATGGTAATATATATAAAGTAGGTTTTGAGATTGTAAAAGAGATAAAGTAGGTTTTGAGGTTGTAAAATAGAACTTTTTTGGCATTCCAGATACTAATGCTCATACTATTTAGAGATTGCAAATTTTTTTAAGTTTACAAACCCGGATGGAGTGGGTTTTGGGTGGCTTAGGTTGTAAAATAGCAACTGAGGGGTGTTTACACCCCCTAATGCTAGTGCTCTAATGGATTCCAAACCCATAATTTCCAACTTTCCCACCTTTTTTTTCCTAGAGAAAAATCATGAGCACATAATGATTTGTGTAGTTGTGCTGATTATTTTTGCTTCCAAATATGTTTATGGTCCAATTTGGTCAACTTCTTTATTTTTTTTCTCAATAAAATTGATTGGTCACAACTATGGGTGTGTGTGTTAGGATTTTTCAATAGTTAAGAAATTTTGTTTTGGATGGTGAATTTCATTCTCAAAGTTAAAAAATGGACACTTGACACAAAATTAGATTATAATTAAAAGCTAATTTAAATTCTAATTGTGTTTTGACTTTAATAGATTATATATGATAGTAAAAGTTACTTGATCCTTCTTCACCTACCATTTGTTTATATGAAAAAGAGGCCCCTTTTTTTTATATGAGAAGAGAGGGGGGGGGGGGGGGGTGGGGGGGGGTTTAAAATATCTGGGTACTATTGGAAAATCAATGTCAAACTAGGTTTGGATGAGAGGCTTGTTTTGAGGTTTTTATTTTTTATTTTTTTTAATTATAATTTTTTTTATACTCAATTGTGAAATCACAAACTATATTGAATTTAGTGTATGCATTAAATAGTTCAGGACTTCTATACCTCACATAAACTTTGGAAAAAAGTCAACAAATTTGTTGTGGCATAAAATTTGCACAAAATTGCAAGTAAAGGAAGTTCTATATTGTGTACTTTGATAGTTAGATTGTTTATAATTTGTTTGTCCAAAAAAGTCAACATTTAATTGTCTCTTTTTGGGGAGGAGGGGTGGGTGCAGCAGCCGTGCAGGTATGATTCAATACGTGATTAATAGCCGAAATTTTTATTAGAGACATACCAGCCTAGCATATGTATGCTTTTAAGGTTTAGGAATTTATTTTTTAAAAATATATTAGGAAATTTTGTTAATAAAGTATGAATTTACTTTCAAATATTGGAATTATCTACATTCAAATAATATGAAAATCGAAAACTCTACGAAATAGTGATTTATCAAACCGGGAGAAAGATATAATTCAACATGTAGAGAATCCATTGTAGTCAAAGCACATAATTATATGCGTTTGGCATTCTTTTTTTTTTTCTTTTTTTTTTCCAGCTTATTTATTTAAATTCACTTTTTTGTCTCAATTTTTATTACATTCACCAATTATAACAAACTACAGTTATATATATATATATATATATATGATAAGTTAGGATCTTCTCAAAGAAAAAGAAGAAAAGCAAAAAAAGTTAGGACTTAGGACAAAAATGACTCATCACATAGCATGACATATGAAACATTAAACCGATGTCACCACCACGCATCATATGTATAAAATACTATTATAAAAACATCAGTACTATATGTACTACTACTACTCAATATACTATTCATAATAATATATTCGTTGAGTTAAAAAAAATAAATAAATAAATAAAGAAGCAGGTTGAGTGAGTAGTAGCCGTACACGTCGTTAGCTGCCCGAACTCCTGACAGCTGTTATGCACTCCCTGCCCTGCTCACTCAACACTTAACCAATAAAAAATTAAAATTTTATTATCATTATTTAACCAGACAAGAATGTGTTGAATTACATGTTACTTTTACATAAATCTAACTTTTTATGTTATTTTTATATAAATTTATAACTTTTGTCACCCACTCATATTTTGCCAAAAGTTGTGTTTTATCAAGTGGTTTCTAGAACTTTTACAATAACATGCTTAATAATATCAAAAACGAAAATTTTAGGTCCCGTTTGGTTTGTCATTTCAAACAACATTTTTTAGTTTTTAAACAGTATTTCACGTATTTTAACACACTTTTTCACCCACACGTATTTCAAAAAATTATAAATAACAATTTTCAAACTACTCTACCAAACACCTTCTTAGTATCTCAAAAAAAAAAAGCACAATTATTGTCACAGTTATTTATGCAACAGACTATAAATAGTAAAAAAAAAAAAAGATTATTCATGTGAAAATAACAAATAGATAAAATAATTTATTATATAAAATAGTTATGATAAAAATTGTAATTTTTAATGCGTATTTATAATTACTCTAATCTAAAATTCTAGAAACATTTTAAAAACCACAATTTTTTTTTTTGGTGTTACAATTGCCTATGCAGCAAATCAAATGGTGAGTGATGCAAAAAATAATGACGTGAAAAGGGAGGGAGTCCGTCAGATTATTATTCTTCACTTTTATATTTTTATTGAAAAAAAAATTAATTTTTGGGAAGAATGAGAAAAGGAAACGGACATAGGTACGAAACGAAACGGAATCTATAAATACCGGAATACCCAAAAGTGTCCTGTGCCGTCCATCCAGTTTCCTAAGATGTATGTCACGTGCTTTTCTTCCCATCCCACCTCACCTAGTTGTTACTTGTTAGTTATATCTCTCTCGCTCTACAGGTCGTTGCGGGTTGTCACGTTTCGTTTGGTTACGGTTCTCTCTTTTAATAACTCTATCACGAAATTACCCTCGTTCAGTCAAACTGAATTTGACTGTACCTAAATGATAACGTTTCTGTGTGTGTACAGCTTTTTGCACACCTTTGCCTGCAAAATTGGAGCACAAGAAACACATTCTTCAAATTTGTCCTTATTTGAGATATTTCCTTCTCTCTTTTTTGGGTACTATGATAGTTTTACAGTTTGTTATTAATTTTATTATTATTATTTTTTTTGTGGTTAAAAGACGATTTCATTCAAAGCTAAAGGGCAACATCCACTTCAGGGCAGAGCCTGTCTGAATACAAGCCAGAGATATCAAACTCCAAAATATTCATATTGTCCACAGTTTGATATTGTCACTCGATTTGAGACTCCTCATACTCTCATTTCAGACAATGACTTACAGTTCGATAGTAAAACATTCAGGAGTTATTATGGTGAACTAGGAATCACAAACAGATACTCTACCCCTGCCTATTTCCAGGAGAATGGGCAAGCAGAAGCAGTTAACAAGGTCATAGTTAATGGATTGAAAAAGAGACTAGACGATGTAAAGGGCAAATAGGTGGAAGAATTGTCACATATACTGTGGGCATATAAAACTACACCTTGTAGGTCTACTGGAGAAACCCCCTTTTCAATAACCTACGAAGCTGAGGCTGTCATACCTCTGGAGACTGGGTTTCCAACTATGAACACTAGTTTGCTCAGTCCGACCAGTAACAATATGTAGCTAGAAAAGAGTTTGGATCTGATTGAAGAACAGAGAGAAAATGCAATGGTCCGATTAGCACATTACCAACAAAAGCTCAGGCAGGGCTATAATGCCAACGTAAAGCTAAGACCTTTAGAACCTGGCGATTTGGTATTCAGGAAAGTTGTGGGCACCACGAAGAACCCAGCTTGGGGAAAGTTAGGGCCCAACTGGGAGGGGCCATATCGTATTACTTCAGGAGCTGGCATTGGGGCATATTTTTTGAAAGATTTGGATAGTCATGTAATACCACGGCCTTGGAATGTAAACAACTTTAAAATGTATTATTATTAATCAAGTCTTTACTTTAATCATTGTGCCAATTTATTATGTAAAATTTTTGGACCTCTCTTGAGTGTTTAAACTTAAATCCAATCATACCTGAAGTCCTCGAACCAGATGATTCGGGTTAGTTAACACTCGTTTATAAGTTTCCTAAGTGTTTAAACTTGAATCCAATCATGCCTGAAGTCCTCGGACCAGATGATTCGGGTTAGTTAACACTCGTTCACAAGTTTCCTAAGTGTTTAAACTTAAACTCAATCATGCTTGAAGTCCTCGGACTAGATGATTTGGGTTAGTTAACACTCGTCTGCAAATTTCCTAACTGTTTAAACTTACGTCCAATCATGCCTGAAGTCCTTGGATCAGATGATACGGGTTAGTTAACACTGTTTTATAGTCATTATCAAAGTTCAAATTTAATGAATCATGTTTAAATACCTTCACCTTGTAGTCTTAAATATTGAAATAATCTAAGAATCCAAGAAAATCCGTAATATCTTCACATCATTCATCGCATTTTATGTTTATTAATAACTCTTGTATGACCTAACCCTTCCAGTATTTGAATTAGGCGTTTACATCACTGGTCTGATATTGTTGTTAAATCTACTTGTACTACAATAGTAAATCTCATAACAAGTACGATGAAAATAGAAAATAGAAGACTAATTTCATTAACTGAAAAGAAAAATACATTGCAATCCCTTAAAAAAAAAAAAAACAATACAAGTACAAAATAGAAATCCCTAGGTGTCTAGGTCTTCGTCTGAGAAGCTAAATGGTCAGCAGCATGGTTGGGCTGGGTGGCAACATCCTTAATCTGATCTTCAGCCTGATTGCCCTGGTCTCCAATCTGACCAGACTCTTGGGGTGCCTCGGTAGGATCAGGAAGGGTCTGGTCGACTACTGGCTGCTCTGGATCTTCTGTCAGTTCGCGGATGTCTGGGTGGTAGAAAATGCTCTTAGGCTGCCTCAAGTCAGCCTCTGGAGGAACCCCAGCAGCATCAAGGGCTTTCTCCCAAGTCACATCGCAATACTCCCTGCAGACCTTCACGAACTCTTCAGTAAGTCTGAGTTGGGTCTCCTCCACCCCTAAGAGTATATGTGCCTGTCTCTCAGCCTCCACTGCCTCTTTGGCCAGTTGAGCCCCTTTCTCGGCCAACTGAGTAGTTTCTTTGGCTTTCTTTTAAAAAAAAAAAAAAAAAAAAAAAAAAAAAAAACTAACTAAAAACTAACACAAGTACAAAATAGAAATCCCCAGGTGTCTAACTCTTCGTCTGAGAAGCCAAAGGGTCAGCAACATGGCTGGGCTGGGTGGCAATATCTTTAATCTGAGCTTCAGCCTGCTTGCCCTGGTCTCCAATCTGACCAGACTCTTGGGGTGCCTCGGTAGGATCAGGGAGGATCTTGTCGACTACCGACTGCTCTGGATCTTTTGACAGTTCATGGACCTCTGGGTGGTAGAAAATGCTCTTAGGCTGCCTCAAGTCAGCCTCTGGAGGAACCCCAGCAGCATCAAGGGCTTTCTCCCAAGTCACATCGCAATACTCCCTGCAAACCTTCGCGAACTCTTCAAAACAATTTTTTCTCATATAAATCTTAGAAAAATGACATTAAAAGTTCATTATACTTAATAACTAATGCATCAATAAAAATAATTTATATAACAAAATAAATGTATTTATCCTATTAGTAATCTTTTCAATTACATAAAAAAAATTATGGTTCCATGTGTGTGTGGGGAGGCCAGGATGAGCTAAAGAAGACTGGGCCTGGTTTAGAGTAAAAAAGGGCCCATTGAAGCGTTTCCATAAAAGGTTCAAGCCCAAGTAATCCGAGGAAAGTGCAGATCTGAAGACTGAGCCAAGGAAGGAAAAAGGCTCGGAACCTTAAGGAGAGGACTGGGGACTGTCAAGTCTTGCCTAGGATGTCCTGCCTAGGATGACATCTGATGAAAGGAATAGTAACTAGTTTGAGCAAGATTTGGAGGAAACTTCTTGACAAAGCCACTGTCCCCTCCATATTAACTGCACTATACCAACCATCCATGCCGTATTAATGGCTAAATGACCTATCTGAACAGTGTCCCAACAGCTTGTTACCTATTCATCACAACCTCAAAAGAAGGTTAGGAAAAATATGAGACAAGTATCTTACCTAAAGAATCATCCATTCTATAGGTGGACGGCTGATATGGAGACACCAAAACTGTAATTAGGAAAAGATCTCACATGTTGTGAGAGGGGTTTTTCCAAAAAAAAAGAAGAAAGAGAAAAAGTAAGACCATTGTAAACACTCAAGAAAGCCTTAACTTGTACTTGTCACTTAATAGGAACTCTCCTTATTCCAAGGAAAGTGTAATAAACGAAGAGATACTCCTTGTCTACAATCTGTCTTAGTACTAAAGTTTCTTTTCTTGACTTGAGCCTTCTTTCTATGTCTTAACTATTAGTCCAAAGACCTATCTCTTACAAATTAATTGTCTCGGACAAAGGCCCAGCCCAAATTGTCTTAGCCCAGTCTTCTCTCTCTCTCTCTCTCTCTCTCTCTCTCTATATATATATATATATATATTACATGTCAATGAAAGGAATTAAGAAATCTAAATGATTAATACTAATTTTAGTAAATCCAAAAATATTTAATTTTAGATGGCGTGCATGTCAATTGTTGTAAAAAAAAAAATAATAATAAAGAAGAATGTCATGTTATTCCAAATATTTTTTTTTCTTGTATAGAATTACTAAAAAATAATCATATAAATTCATTTAATATAAATAATTAATTCATAATTATAGATAATTAGTGATGGTGCAAGAAAAACACCAAGTCAATTACTCGTCCATATGGTCGTCCATAGCAATGTACAGAGCGAAGAACGAATGGTTGGTACACTCGTCCTTCCATAACCGTCCTCTTTCATTCTCCATTCGCTCGTCCAATGAAGGACGAGTGAGCAATGAACCTCGTCCTTCCTTAATGATGGACGGGTGAGGTTCACCAAGAGTTACACTTGACACACTTCCAACCAAGAGTCATATTGATTGAATCTCAACACAAGTCCTGATGAGGTGACTCTTATGACAGTTAAGGAAGTTACCCTCTGAATCCTCCAAACTCTACGACGATTAGGAGAAATAACTGATTTCTAACACTGTATAAAGACCCTTCTACGCAGAGGTAAGGGGACTTTTTTCTCTCTTTTGGAATTCTAGATAAAAAGTTAAATCTTTGAGGGCTCTTCTTTCTCCTTCAATCTACTAACTTTACCATCGGAGAATTAAAGTCCGGTTTCAACCGGTCTTCTCTGATTTTCTTTGATTTTCCAGGATTCATTCTTCAAGATCAAGAGCATCCGAAGATTTTTCAGCCCACTGATCCTTTAGAACTCATCAATTAGTATATACATTTACTCTATTTGCTAATTCAATGAACTAATACTTTGATATAAATGCAAATATTGTTGAGATAAAAGCCTAAATATATAAAGATAATCTCAAGAAATGTGCTGCATAGCAAAACCTCAAGAAATAATATATATATATATATATATATATACATTTGTTCAAATAGAAAATGATGGGTCAAGACTCAAGATGACTAATTTTAAAAACTGAAAATTTTAGTATCTCAAAAAAAAAAAAACAAAAAAAAAAAAAGAAGCACAATTATTGTCACAGTTATTTATGCAACAGACTATAAATAGTAAAAAAAAAAAGATTATTCATGTTAAAATAACAAATAGACAAAATAATTTATCATATAAAATAGTTATGATAAAAATTGTAATTTTTAATGCGTATTTATAATTACTCTAATCTAAAATTCTAAAAACATTTTAAAAACCACCAATTTTTTTTTTTTTTTTTGGTGTTACAATTGCCTATGCGGCAAATCAAATGGTGAGTGATGCAAAAAATAATGATGTGAAAAGGGAGGGAGTCCGTCAGATTATTATTCTTCACTTTTATATTTTTATTGAAAAAAAAATTAATTTTTGGGAAGAATAAGAAAAGGAAACGGACATAGGTACGAAACGAAACGGAATCTTTAAATACCGGAAATACCCAAAAGTGTCCTGTGCCGTCCATTCAGTTTCCTAACATGTATATCACGTGCTTTTCTTCCTATCCCACCTCACCTAGTTGTTACTTGCTAGTTATATCTCTCTCGCTCTACAGGTCGTTGCGGGTTGTCACGTTTCGTTTGGTTACGGTTCTCTCTTTTAATAACTCTATCACGAAATTACCCTCGTTCAGTCAAACTGAATTTTACTGTACCTAAATGATAACGTTTCTGTGTGTGTACAGCTTTTTGCACACCTTTGCCTGCAAAATTGGAGCACAAGAAACATATGCTTCAAATTTGTCCTTATTTGAGGTATTTCCTTCTCTCTTTTCTGGGTACTATGATAGTTTTACAGTTTGTTATTAATTTTATTATTATTATTTTTTTGTGGTTAGAAGACGATTTCATTCAAAGCTAAAGAGCAACATCCACTTCAGGGCAGAGCCTGTCTGAATACAAGCCAGAGATATCAAACTCCAAAATATTCTTATTGTCCACGATTCGATATTGTCACTCGATTTGAGACTCTTCATACTCTCATTTCAGACAATGACTTACAGTTCGATAATAAAGCGTTCATGAGTTATTATGGTGAATTAGGAATCACAAACAGATACTCTACCCCTGCCTATCCCCAGGAAAATGGGCAAGCAGAAGCAGTTAACAAGGTCATAGTTAATGGATTGAAAAAAAGACTAGACGATGCAAAGGGCAAATGGGTGGAAGAATTGCCACATATACTGTGGGCATATAGAACTACACCTCGTAGGTCTACTGGGAAAACCCCCTTTTCAATAACCTACGGAGCTGAGGCTGTCATACCTCTGGAGACTAGGTTTCCAACTATGAAGACTAGTTCGTTCAGTCCGACCAGTAACAATATGTAGCTAGAAAAGAGTTTGGATCTGATTGAAGAACGGAGAGAAAATGCAATGGTCCGATTAGCACATTACCAACAAAAGCTCAGGCAGGGCTATAATACCAACGTAAAGCTAAGGCCCTTAGAACCTGGCGATTTGGTATTCAGGAAAGTTGTGGGCACCGCGAAGAACCCAGCTTGGGGAAAGTTAGGGCCCAACTGGGAGGGGCCATATCGTATTACTTCAGGAGCTGGCATTGGGGCATATTTTTTGAAAGATTTGGATAGTTATGTAATACCACGGCCTTGGAATGTAAACAACTTTAAAAGATATTATTATTAATCAAGTCTTTACTTTAATCATTGTGCCAATTTATTATGTAAAATTTTTGGACCTTTCTTGAGTGTTTAAACTTAAATCCAATCATACCTGAAGTCCTCGAACCAGATGATTCGGGTTAGTTAACACTCGTTTATAAGTTTCCTAAGTGTTTAAACTTGAATCCAATCATGCCTGAAGTTCTCGGACCAGATGATTCGGGTTAGTTAACACTCGTTCACAAGTTTCCTAAGTATTTAAACTTAAACTCAATCATGCCTGAAGTCCTCGGACTAGATGATTCGGGTTAGTTAACACTCGTCTGCAAATTTCCTAACTGTTTAAACTTACTTCTAATCATGCCTGAAGTTCTCGGATCAGATGATATGGGTTAGTTAACACTGTTTTATAGTCATTATCAAAGTTCAAATTTAATGAATCATGTTTAAATACCTTCACCTTGTAGTCTTAAATATTGAAATAATCCAAGAATCCAAGAAAATCCGTAATATCTTCACATCATTCATCGCATTTTATGTTTGTTAATAACTCTTGTATGACCTAACCCTTCCAGTATTTGAATTAGGCGTTTACATCACTAGTCTGATATTGTTGTTAAATCTACCTGTACTACAATAGTAAATCTCATAACAAGTGCAATGAAAATAGAAAATAGAAAACTAATTTCATTAACTGAAAAGAAAAGTACATTGCAATCCCTTAAAAAAAAAAAAAACAATACAAGTACAAAATAGAAATCCCTAGGTGTCTAGGTCTTCGTCTGAGAAGCTAAAGGGTTAGTAGCATGGCTGGGCTGGGTGGCAACATCCTTAATCTGATCTTCAACCTGATTGCCCTGGTCTCCAATCTGACCAGACTCTTGGGGTGCCTCGGTAGGATCAGGAAGAGTCTGGTCGACTACTGGCTGCTCTGGATCTTCTGTCAGTTCGCGGATATCTGGGTGACAGAAAATGCTCTTAGGCTGCCTCAAGTCAGCCTTTGGAGGAACCCTAGCAGCATCAAGGGCTTTCTCCCAAGTCACATCGCAATACTCCCTGCAGACCTTCGCGAACTCTTCAGTAAGTCTGAGTTGGGTCTCCTCCACCCCAAGAGTATATGCTGCCTGTTTCTCAGCCTCCACTGCCTCCTTGGCCAGTTGAGCCCCTTTCTCGGCCAACTGAGTAGCTTCCTTGGCTTTCTTTAGCTCGGCACGAAGACCTTTGACCGTCTCTCTTTGTGTCTCCAGATTGATCTCGGTCATGCGCAATTGCTTGCGTTATTCTTCGGCCTGCTTTTCAGCGGTCTTCAGGCCAGTATCTATATTGTCCCTTTGGCTTGTCATATCTCTCAGCTGCTCGGACAGCCGAGAGTAATCTTCCTTCAGATTACCCAGGGATTTCTCAACCTCAGACTGAGTGTGAGCCTCGGCCTAGGCCTCATTAAAGGGTCTCTTGTTCCACTCTTCAGCCACGTAAACCTGTTGGGTGATCTATATAGTAGAAGCAAGAATTTCAATACAAAGCAAAGAAATTTTTTTTTAACTTAATTGTTCAACATTTTAATAAGAATAATGGATTGGTTCACTTACCATGGCCAAATCCCTTTTGAGAGATAAGAAGAGTTCACACTGGCTGAAGCCCCTGTAAGACTCCACATCCTTTGGAAGGAGGAGTGGCTGCTCTAGGGCTTCAACAACCAAACCTGCCCTCCCCCCATGGTAATTCCTAAGGGAAGTATCCCAGGGGATGGGAGCATCGTCCAGCTCCAGTTTAAAGGACCAGGTGCACGGCCCTCGACACACTTCAGCGTTGAAAGCTTCGTCTCGGCTCTCAGTGGACGAAGCCCTTTTACCCCATTGCCCCTTGTCCACCTTCTGTTGCTTTGCCCCTTTTGTAGGCACCACCTCCCTCTCCTCGTCGATCGCAATGGGCCTCTTCTTCTTCATATTTGACAATGGTTTTAGGCCCAGATTAGCGAAAATTTGGGGAGGTGGTGGAGGAAGACTGACGACTGGCTGAGATGTCCTAGTATCCTTGGGCCCAGCCTTCTTATTCCTATTCTTCATCAAATCTTTCAGACTTGCCATATCGTCTTCTTCGTCCGAAGAGACTTCTAGAATAGCTGTTATTAAGATAGGAGGGCGGATACTGGATTGCCTGTCAACTTCCTCCTCGGCGTCCGAAACGCTTATCACTCGAACCCCTTATGAGGCCTCTTCGAAGGTGAATTTGTCAATTTGCTGTTCGAGTGATGAAGTCGAAGAAGTAACACCCTCGCCTTCTGTTGCTAGTTCAAGGGGAATCTGTTGAACCGACTGGACGAGCAGCGGTACACCCTGCGGGTTTGGATGTGGCACAGGGGGAAGATCAAATGGAGCCAAAAAATCGTTCCGAGCAACGTCGATGCGATTGATGCGATGGTCTCCTTATCTTATCGCGTCGATGGAAATATGTGTAGGGGTGACTTGAGTTAGCATTTCTTATCTAAGCGTGACTATGATACTCTACTCATTGGACCCATGCCTACTGGAACAAGAAATTTATATGACCTATAACTGTGCATCCAGCCCCATCAAAGACGCTAGTGAGCATGAACCGAGTGCTTAAAGTTTTTTCTCAAATACTTGTAATTGCAGGATTTGAATTTGGGATCTTTACCTCCCAAACCAAACCTGTAGAAGTGAGCCCATGATTGAAGTATGGGGTTTTCATGCAGCATCTTGTTTGATTATTTTTTGTTTATTTATTAAAATTTGATTAAAGAGTAATTATATATATTTTTTTAAAGTGAAACTGATAAAACCATACATAAAAAATAAAACAAAAAATAATAATTAAAAGAAAATTGTTATAAAAATACATATGAATTAAAAAGTATTGTAAAAATACTTGTCGTAAATATAAAGTTTAAATACTAAAAATTGTTATTTAAACAACATTATCAAGCACCTCCATAATTATTCTTGAATGGTTGGATTCCTCGTTATTTATTTTTTAATAGCAATTGGATTCCTCGTTGAGCACGAGCATGATGGAAGACGCAAGTAGTTAAGTTAATAGCGGTTTCTTAGGATGAGGAATTCAAATTGCCACGTTGCTTGGGAAACGAATCAACCTTTTTCAAAGGTAAGCAGTTTATGTGTGTTATAATCATTATGGTTAAACCAAAAACCACACAACAATTCACTTTTATAGACGCAAACTTTGACTAACAAGGGGGATTTTTCTTTCTTTCTTTGAACATTGACGTGTATATATATATATTTATATATTTACATTCCAAGAGAAGAGAACACCTTGTCCATCTAGTTTTATAGGAAACATCAAGTCTAAAAAGTTTCAAAAATGTCTCTTGGGTTTGAGTCAATTTACTATTTACTTGGTGGCTGCCATAATAAATATGAATCATCACATTCTTACTTTGCCCTTTTGCCTTTAGCAAGATTCAAAGTTATTTGACTTATTTGTTATTTCTTTCTTTCTTTCTTTCAAGTTCTCTCCCTCTCGTGAAAAACGAGGCCTTCTAAATGCTCTTTCGAATGATTACGATGTTATATTATATATGGCCATGTAAGTTTACACGTAGATAGATTTTCTTGGTCCAATCTAAAGATTACAGTCTCCTTTCCTATGTTGTCTAATTTTTCTCACTGTGATGTGTTGCTCGTGGATATATTCATCATATTTTGAGACTTTTTACCAGTGTTTTGAACACGTGCAGTTTAAAATTTTCTTACCCAAAAAAAAAAAAAAAAAAAATCACTCTCATCTTGTATATATGTTTTTTCATAGCAATATATCTCATGCTTACCCAACAAATATAAACACTTTTTTAGACTATTAATTAAGTCTATTTTAAACTTGTGCAAGTTAAATATTTATTTTGAGAATTGCTCGTTAAACTTTATTCTTGGATTATATAGCCATCATGAAATTTAAGTTTTGAGTAAGATTAGCTTTATGCAACATATAAGCACAACATATGTCAAAATAAATCACGTGTTGGATCTCTGTTCTATGTAATGAAATCAAACATTACAAGGGAATTTTTCCTGTTATAATAAATGAGAATAATCTATTAATATATGGTTTACTTTGCTTGAATCTATTGGAATCAAAAGGGAAATGATTCAAGCTTTGCTTCACTCTAAGTATCTAACACTTCAAAGTCGTAGTCAAGTTTTCTCTAAGTTTCACTTAGAGAATAAAGAGTCATGTCAAATGCGGGTCGAATGATTACCGTGTCTTATAAGGTCCAGCAAAGTTTACACGTACACAAACTTTTAGCCCTAGTAAGTAATAATGCTTGTGGATTAATCATATTTGGATTATACTTTTTGGAAGTGTTTTAAACACGTGTAGTTTAAAATGTCCACACGAAGATATCACTTTCATTTTGTATAATTTTCTAATAAAATTGTATCACTTGCTGGTTCATCACACACACACATTTTCAGACTATTTCAAGCATGTACAGTTTAAAATTATTTGTTTGAGAAATGTCTGTCTAAACTTTATTCTTGCATTGTAAAGCTATCATCATAAATGTTTAGTTTCAAAGATACAAGAATGAGGATAATCAATTTTAGTTTACATTGCTTGAATCACTTGTGATGAGTAAAATTATAGCTCGAAAATATTTAGCCCGTTGCCTTGATCATTAATATGTTCTACGGTTTAAGGCTAACGGAGCGAACTATGAGAGAGGCTGAAGACCCAAAAATAAGAGAAGACTGACGGAGGGTGATCTGACGAGAAGAAGATAATCACTCATGAGATAACGCTGACAAGAAGCTGACACCGCTATGATTGACGGGTGCAAAGAAAGCTGACGGTCCTAAAACTGACGGTCTTAGTAAAACTTTGACTTGGACGCCACGCATGGATATATGAGGAAATGGCTTGTATCCCACGCTTAATGTTAGTATCATACAAGGAAAGGATTCCGTAATAGACGCTCCTTAGGATTCCTATAAAGAAATGACTTCTAGCACAAGGAAGAGATGATCAACCTTCTACTACTATAAAAAGCCCCAATACCCTTACAAATCGAGGTACGCACAATTACACCCTCTCTAGCACTCTAGAGTTGTAAAAAGGATCTAACTTGACCTTCAGAGGGTATTTAGCCGGCACCACACCGGTGCTCTCGGTTAGGTCCTTTCTTTTCTTTGTGCAGGTATCGCCTTTCAAGTGAGCGAGCATCGTGTAACTCACTGGTGATATTTTCGGCATCATTAACTTAGATTCAAGCATTGCTTCAATCTAACACTTGAGAACCTTAGTGAAGTGTTTTCAAGTTTTCCCTCATGAAATAAGAGTCGTGTTAATTAAATGTACAATGAATAATTACAAAGTCTTAACTCTTAAGACCAAGAAAGCACGTGCACACACACACACACACAAATATTTAGCCCTGATCTCTAAAAATTACATTACTATATAATTTAGTTTCTCACAAAGATGTGTTACTCGTATTGACAATTCCAAATTTTTTAATCAAAGAGGGTCAAGGGTATATGGTGATATGAATAATTTTAAAGTTAGTAACTTATCTCAATAATAATCTATCTTGACAATTCACGATTAAGTGACAAAGCAAATCAAAGACACAAGCTGAAAAAACTCCACACACACACACACACACACACACACATATATATATATATATATCATGAGTAATACTTAGGTATAATCATTGTCATAAATATTTTACATTAATTTATGAAGCTAACTAAGTCTTCCAAGATGTTGATCGAGCTGGACTTGGGGTGATATTTCGTGATAGCCAAGGTTTAGCTATGGTCTCCTTAGCCCAGAATATACAGCTTGTTAGCTCCGTGGCAGAGATGGAAGCCTTGGCAGCAACACGAGCTTTAGAACTTGCTGCAGAACTTGGCTTTGATAGAGTTATTTTTGAAGGCGATTCCACCTCAGTCATCACAAGCCTCACGGATCAGGTGCAATATTTGACTCCATTTGGCTTGCTGATAAGAGAGGCACAAGACTTGGCATTGCAACTTAATCATGTAAAATTCCAGCATGTTGGTAGAGAGGGAAATAGCGTAGCTCACAACCTTGCTAGGCATGCACGTCATGTCACGTTTTTGAAATGTATCAGGCAGATTTGCCTTCTTCTTAATAAAATTCACAGTCTTGATTCTCAAAAAAAAAAAAAAAAAACAATTGAAAATTAAGGCATTTCAAATCTATTGATTTAAAATCCAAAATCTAAATCCATGTCTCCTATTTATGTGGAAGGACCAGTATCCTTTGATTGCAAGTTATGTAATCTCTCTTGTAGGAAAAGAACTTTCTTTTAACATTGACTTCACCTCAAGTCAAAATTTTCTATAATCCATACTCCATAGGCTACCTTGACTGTTCCACTCTTGACAAGATTGATTTATAAATTGGAGGTTATTTTTAGTTGAGGTATGTTCTGCAATATAATTTATGCATAGATTATTGGTCATATGCTTTATGTACTCCTAAATATCATAGTTTCAGGGTGTCAGATCAGCTCAACTATGAGGCATTAGCCTCACATATTTTCTGCTTGTAAATGTAAAAGCAACAGTTAAAGTGGAAGTACTTTTTGATTTGTGATTTGGTACCAAAGAAGTAAAACAAAACCCAATAGCTTGACTTGAATGAGGCCCCGTTTGGTTTGCCATTTTAAACAACATTTTTTAGTTTTTAAACAGCATTTCACGCATTTCAACACACTTTTTCACCCACACGTATTTCAAAAAATAATAAACAACAATTTTCAAACTACTCTACCAAACACCCCCTTAAACTTCTCCTCCCACCTCTTCCTCTCTTCACTCAAACTTATCCTTCTTGTTAAAATGACAAATGGAAAAACTAACCCATGCATGGATTACAATTTTCATGCTAGTAACTGACATTTGGTCACAAAGACTTTTGATTCCAAGGCATCATCAACATCTAGTCATGGATTCCCTTTTTTTTTTTTTTTTTGTTATGACTTTTTAATAGTAACTACTTTTTTTACACAGTAGGACCAGCAAAGAAGCAAATGCTGCCTCTTATTAGCTGGTCCTTTTTTATTATTATTATTAATGCATTTTTGTTTCTTTGCCTTCCAACCACAAAGTTTTCTGACACACTGTCACCCACACCTCTTCCCATATAACTGCTTCTCCAACTCCCTTTAGACACACAAGAATATATTTTGTTGCCTAAAAATCCACTTGAAAATGAGTTACTTTATAAATAACCACCCTTTTTTTTACAATTATGTTATGTGATGCATTGTGATTAGTTGTGTATTACTTTTACACGAACTCATACCTTGTTCTTCATCACATATTATTCGTCATATCAAAATTATAGTAAAATTGCGGCGCAAAAGTGCTCCTGCTAGATTCTCTCTTATGAGAATTTCCTGTTCACAAAACAACCTATGAGAATTTCCTCAGCAGAAAAAATCTCTCCCCATATCATTGAACCTGATGTTGTTCTTCATGCCAATTTTCCTCTCTCTGCTCTCTCATGGGCTTAATTTGTCAGGACCATTGAATAATAGAGTAGTGCATGTTTTGAGAAATAATATTTCATTATTACTAGTTTTTTTGGTTTTTTTCTTCTTCCAAACTATCCTCTCTTGTGGGACGGTTTGGCGTGGAAAAAGAGACTACCTGAAAATTAAAAAAGCATATATACAGTTTCAGATTATTAATACTGTCAGAGGCATTACAAATTAAGAGATCCAAACTCATTATATATTTATATACTCGTATAGCAAATTAGCTTAGTTGTGGTGCTAAGTACCAAAAATTTAAGATTTATATAGGGTGAGCATAGGGTTAATTATTATAGTATATCCTAATGTCTCTATCACACTCAATTTCCCTACAACAATTCTAAGATATATGAACAATTTTCATTCAGAATTTCGGAATCATAATAGGTAGTGCTATTGCACCATCTACTTATACCATTAATGTGATAGAGAGAGGTTAAAAAGATTAAAACAAATTAATCCAAGAATTAAGATTAAAGGTGAAGTTTTTAACTTTTTTTATTTTATTTTTTTATTGTTAGAATATTCAATTCAAACAATTGAGAGTGAAAGTTTTTTAAAAAAAAATTACAACACATGCAGTGTCAGAGCTGAAAAAGCTGGGTAGGGATAGGATACTATTAAAGTCCAGAACATTAGCAAGAAATTTCACAATAAAAGCAAGCATCTTTTTCATGTAGCAATATGGGTCTAAGAGTCTGCAAGTCTATGATCCTTTTATTTGGAACTACGGAATTTTTGCCCAATATGACCCCAGCACATGCACATGAACATTTTCCCTATATTTTAACACATTGTTACATACTCTTATTCAAAAAAAATATATTATATACTGTTGCTTTTACAAGCTTGTGCATGCCCTCTCTCTCTCTCTCTCTCTCTGTGCAATTAGTGTGCCTGTGTGTTCATTTTGTTATCATGGTAGTTAATTATTATTTCTTGACTATTACTCATGCTTAATTAAAGGGCTAATTAAGCATTCCAAGCAAAAATATTATATATTGATATTGTTACTTTTGCAAGCTTGTGCATTCTCTCTCTCACACACACTGTGTGCAAGTGTGCCTTTGTGTGTGTTCATTTTGTTATCATTGGTAGTTAATTATTAGTTCTTGACTATTGCTCATGCTTAATTAAAGGACTAATTGAGCATGCCAAGCAACAATACTTTGTTGGAAAAAAATTTCTCTAGTGTTGTATCCATGTTCATTTAAACCCATAATCAATAACAATGGACCCATATGATGAATATGTTGACAAAATTAACATATACAAATGGAAATGATTGGTGAAGTAGTCATTTTCTTTCACATCAATTTTTTGAGAACAAGTGTTGGAGATTACATCTTGCTAGAGGTCCTAGTTTACAGTTGGCGACATGTTTCCTCTGCAATTTTGTCCCAAATGCCAAATGCCCCACCCATGTTCTTTGTAAGTTCTTGGAGGTTGCCTTGTCTACTCAAATTTCACAATCCATTAGCTCTCTCTCTAAACTCAAATAATATGTTATAAGATCTGTAGATTTCAGTTAGTTGAATCAATAAATCTTTTGTTGCTAATAAATTATCCAAATTTGAATCTAAATCTTGCTTACAACTTAATAAAGATACACAAATTTACGTGGGCTGTTTGATATAATAATAAACAACAATTATCATTAAGCGAACGTCATATATTTCAGACCCTAAAAAATGTTATATTTTTGGATTCACCTTAATAATAATGTATGTTATAGCCTCTATAGATAATTGATATTGATGATTCCGCTAAATAATTCTTAATTAAATTGCTAATCATATACAGTTCAAAAACTAAGTAAAGTAAACCCTTCATGCATGCACAGTTAAATACATAACATTCCAAAAAACATTGGAAAGCTAAGTAAGAGTTTTAAGATGTCTTTGTCAAATGGCACCAACCACGTGATTAGATTAACAAGTAATTTTCAGTGAAAATAGCTAGGTTCTAGGATTGCCTCGACGTATCAATCTCATATAGGCATGAGGCATCCACAATTAAAGGGGAAAGACAAAAGCCATGTTGTTTTGTCTTTGCAGAGTTTGGACTATCACGTCCTTTTTATTGTTTAAATCTCAGTCCGGCTAATATTCAGGAACGCACACACACTAATTTTGAGGCATCGAGTTGACCAAAGCCGACAGAGAATTAGTTCAAATTTTCAATGTCTAGTACTCACTCTTCAAGGAGGATAAGATAGGCTAGCAGCACCTCTATTCTTTAAATATGATGTGTTACAAAAATCAAACCTATTTCTTTTGACTAATTCATCTTATTTTCCATGGACTTAGCAAGCTAAGATCAAGATAAATAGAAAATAATATAAGCCATACACAACATTATCCCACCAAAAAACAAATTGCAGAATTCAAATATCACATTTTATAAATGAATATAACCATAATCCATGCCATCTACTTTTCTCGGTCAAACTTTACTAAAATTAACCTAGCTCGAGAAGGCTCGGAATGATTGAGCAAGACTTTAACTTGACTCACCCATAAATTGATCAACTTAAATCCCATAGTAATGAAATTGTTGTAAAAATGTTGTTGATAGAATATTTCTCTAATAATAAGAATATTTCCTAGAATCTCTCATTAACTGTTATTCCATAATTATCTCATAACAAAAAAAAATTTGGGACATCAATCCACAATATGCCACTCAAGTTACATTATAAATAGAGAATTTCATGCAATCATCAAGGTGTGTATTGATTATCATAAATAAACAAATAAAAATCCTAATTTCTTTCTAAAAATAGGGAATATTCAATCAACTGATTCATCTGAGTATCTTAATTAACATGGATTTTTAGAATGAAACCTGCATGCATGTCAACTCACAGAATTACCATATATTAGAGTGTTTTTTTTTTTTTTTTTTTTTTTACATTAGTAGTTACTAGATATTATTTTGCTCATTTTGTTGTTAATGTTGTCATCTCTAATTATTTTCACTCTTTTTTTTTTTTTTTTTTTTTTTAAGGACAAGGAAAGCCACAACTGAGAGCAAGGTAGAGAATATGCTGTGGGGAATCGGGCAAGGCATGCTGGGCTCCATGTATATTTTGTGAAGGGATACTATGAGCTTGTATTGTCGGGACCAATCTATATAGCTAGTTCCTCTTTCTTCATCTCATTTTCAACTTTTGCAAGTATTTCTCCTCTCCACAAATTAAAATCGTCTTACTCAAAATTTAAACATGCAATTGTACTCTTGAAGATTTTATGTCTCTTCCATATAATATATGGTGAATTTTCAACCATGTCATACTATATAGTAGGGTCTCTAAAGAATATAGGTTGTTGGAAAGCTTCATGCATGTCATTTCGACCATCAAAATCATGTTAAAAAATTGAATTTAATGTTTACTTGTTAGTTAGTATACATTCTAATCATCCCTCTTTGACATACTAATTGTAAATAGAATAAAAAATCTCCAATTTTTGACATCTTACACAAGATTTTTCTATTTTGTTTTGATGGGGAGATGAGGAGCTACAACATACAAAGATAGGGGGTGTTAAGACATGCATGGTAACAGTTCATTTATTCAATTTTGAATGTTCAAATAGCGTATAAAACACTATAAATGTTTAGACACCTAATTACAAAAATATCAATTCAAGCTTAAAGTCAAACAATATATGTGCGGAAAATGAACATAAGCTAATAATAGAATTGATAAACAATCTAAACCAAATAAAATCACATCCACAGTAGAAATTAAATGGCAAAGATTAAGGGAAGAGAGATGCAAACACAAGGACAACACAACGATGTGTTATCGAAGAGAAAACCGAAACTCTCAACGTAAAACCTCTCTGCCGCCCTCCAAGCGGTTAATAATCCACTAGAAAATATAGTTGAGATACATAACAGTAATAGACCCTCCAAGTCTAATCTACCCAGTGTACTGAAACCCTCCAAGCTTCTTACTCCAATGAGATTATGTCGAACTTTTGTCTTTTCTAACTTACCGGATTCCGCTATAGTCCATAGTTTCAACCAATAACCATTGGTTCCTTCCTAACTGCTTCCCAAAGCACCAAAAGGCATTCTCACAGATGTGGGTATGGTGAGAAAAAGATTTGGTCAAGAACCTCTCAAGGATGCAATAATGGAGAGGGTGGGAGTAGAGGAATTTGAAGAGTTTCTATGAAAAGATTATGGATGAGTCAATCTTATTTTTCTCTAGAGTTTCTCTCTACAAATTCTCTCTGGAAGCTCTCTACATTTCGTGGGTATAAGGGGTATTATTAGGGTGAGAAAGGAAGAGTCAGTTTTTCCAAAACAAAGCTGGCTGCGAGTTCAAGCCGTGAGCTAACTGAATGGCCAATCTGGACATTCTGTCCTGTAGTACAACAGCTGGCACGACGATTCAACTTTTCTGCATGCTTCGCTCATGTGCATCATCTGACGGCTTGCCAGTCGCGAGCCACCCATAAGATCCAGTCACGAGTCCCTGCTTCACTGCACATTCTTGAACATTTCTTCACACTCTCTCGCACACTACCCTTACAAGATTCTCACCTAAATACAGGGTTTTTAAATGCTAAATTATAAGCAAATTTAGCACGAAATAAAGTTAACAAGATGATTAATTAAATTCAACCTTACAAATTTTACTAAGACATAGCCATGATTTACCAACCAAAATTTTACCCACAGAGGTGCCCAGCTCAATCCCATACATGAGCCTCTACTATGAATGATAAATTTTCTTTGATCAAAACTAAGTTTCAAACTTTCAAACACGCTACTTTATCAGCAAACACAAAGAAGAAAAAAGGAATACAACACATAAAGAAGAATTGTCCATATGCAGATCTAGAGCAACTAATGTGGATGATATCATTGACATTCTTACTACAAGCTAGAGCAAACAACCTTCTGAAATCATAGATAATACTTTGAACCCCTTTTAATGCGTAAACAACCTCCATGAATCTTAACATTTATGTCATAACCTAGAGTAAACTAATTACAAATCACTTGTAGAAAACTAAAATCAATATGATTTTTCCTAATCCTCTAATTCCCAATAAAAATTAAGAATATAAAATTCTTTATTCTTTTGGTAGGGACCATCTTCATATTTTGATTTTTATGTCACTTACCAATAGCTGACAAAAATAAATAACAATTTTTTTTTTCTTTTGCTTCTTTTCTTTCCTCTAAATTAAGCATTGTTTTTTAAAGGGTGGAATGCAAAAATCTCCCCTAAAGTTTAGGTTAATACTAGACACTATACCTACACTTTTCACAAATATCCTATTTGTCACCTAAGCATAAACTGCACTTCACACTGTTTGGACTATTTTTCCCAAAAACTAACGGGTGTGTTCAGATTATTTGCCACAATTTAGCCCTATAGTGACCATATTATGGAAACTATATGCATATGTGAGTATTTGTATAATAAAAAGTAGATAGATAACAACTAAAGTTGGAGAAGAAAGCATAAAAATTAAGACTCAAAGGAACATGACAACTTTCAAGTAGTATTAATTAAGTGTATTTTGTGCTTAGGAAAAAAAAAAAGTAGATATGTAAGAGTTTTACTAATGCATGCCCTTAGAGCATGTATTAATAAACTATTTTAGAAAACTTTTTATGGTAAAATAAAAATATGACTAATTTTTTTTTTAATTTTTTTAATTTCCTGTAAAAGGTTTCCAAAAAATGATTATTAACATTAACCGGAACCATGTTTAAAAAGTCTTGATAGTACATAACATTAGTCTAAATCTCGAGATAGTTTTTGTATTTTACCTTTTTTTTTTTTTTAATGGTAGGTTAATGAAAACGACTCCGTTCTGTTTTGTTCACTTTCGTACTTGGTCCCCTAACAAATTGGTCCTGGAACTTCCTTTTCATATAGGAATATTCTTTCCTCTTGTAAATTGTCCCAAACACCCCCGTCCAAGCGAGTCATGATTCTTTTTTCTTAGCAAAGATTCTGAGGCCAGGATTATTTATTTTTTTTTAGTAATTTTAGAATTACAACTTTTTTGTACCGCTATGCACCCCTTAAGGTGAAAGTCATTTTATAAGTATAAATTTTTGTTGATGAAAGCTCTGTTTGAGAACAGTTTATTTAGACGAAATTAAAAACTTTTTATTGAAAGTGTAGAATAATGAAAAAAATTAAAAACTAATTGAATAGTATATTGAAACCTATAAATAATATTAAAAAGTGTAATAAGATTCATAAATAGTATCAAAAAAGTAAAAATAAAATAAAATAAACTGAACTTTTCATCACATTCTAAACAAGCTCTAAAAAGTAAAAATCGATACTTAAATTTTTACAAGAAAACTTCATATACATATATACTTATATTATATTAAAGTAAAATACTAAAATTTCAATCTTGTTTTTAGAATAAAAAATTTCAAATCTTAAACATAAAAAAAATAAATAAATAAATAAATAAAAAAATCACAACTTTTACCTCATTTCTCTTTACCATTATTTTATGTGATAGACTCCTTGGCAAGGACTAGCCGACTGGGGATAAAATTGTCATACGGTAAAAGTACGAATCTGTACTGTACTAAACGGTGTGCCTGTCCTTGCAGAAACTCCTTTATTTCTTGTCAGGGAATGATAATATCACCTTTTTTTTTTTGATCCACAAAAAGAAGAGAACGGCAACAAATGAAAGTGACGGACGAGAACGTTGTTGTAATCTTATTAGTGAACGGTCAGATATCTATTGTGGTTGTGGGTCCACACCGCGTTGTTATTGCTTAGCTGGGGATGAGTAGCACGTGATTGCTACCCCACCACGTGGTCCACTATGAAGTGGAACATATGATATATTGATATGATGTGTAATCACGTGCCTTGGCCGGGACGCTGATGACGTGGGTATGACCATGCTTGCATGCCTTAATTTTTTATTTTAATTTATATAAAACTCTTGCATGCCTTTTATAAATATATGCATTCTTCCATGCCATGCAACGCATGATGATACTATGATGTTTTCCATATGTAAGGCCAATGCTAATCAAAGACCATATTTCACAATCCTTCATAATTTGTTGGGACAATAAATTGTGATTGATAGCAACATGAAGAACTCATCATTATCTATCACTTTTTCATTCATTAATCACAACTTTTAATTTAACATGTTATTGAAAAAAATTAAAAAATTTTTTTTTAAAAAATATTAAAAATAACAACCAATTTTTCTATATATTAAAAAAAAACTTTCAAATTGATGTAATAATGAACGTGATTAATATCATATATTAATAAAATAAATAAATTTTTTGTTTATTTTTTGTTTCAAATTTTAAAAATTAAGACATCAATTTGTAAGTTTTACATAATAAAATTTATAATAGTAGTTAGAGTATACTCTAAGTTGAATATGTAAGTTTACTCTTACTATAGATTTTGACTTTTAAATTTTTGTCACATAATTAAATATATAAGTAACCATAGATAATACTTTTTGATAAATTCTAAACAAATAATCTATCACAGATAAACTGTTCTCGAATCCACTAGGATAATGTCTTAATATTATTACTTACAAATAGTGATTGGGACAATGTGTGAATGAAGTTATGATCATTTTGCCTTAGAACAATAGATCCTACTTTTCCATCCCATCAAATCATAATAATTCATTCTTAGGAGGTAATCACGCTTGTCTACGTAACATAATTTCGTATCTACATTTAGAGAAGATTGGTGTTATCATAAGATCGACCATCATAGTTATTTTCACGAACACTATCTCATCAGCACGACATTTTTGAGAACTTCAAATCATATTATATCATGCATTAAAGAGAATGCCAAGTAAAATTTTGTTGTACCCATAAATTAATAATGCCGTTCGGCATAGAGGATTTAATTAATTATGGGGTGGGTGTGGGGGGAACAAAGATTAACAGGCCACCTGTGTGAGGAGACTTTGAAGGGCCGTACGGCAGGGTATTTGTGAGAGAAAGGCTGCCTCTAGCATGTGGGGATGAGAGACTGGAGGGCCCAATATGTTCAACTTTTCCTTTTCTGGTCGGATTGTTTCAGATCAGAAGTCAATAAATAGTCACGCGCAGTCTAGTCTCCGGCCCAATTCTTGTTTATCTCTAGGCTAAAATCCAGCCTGGTGACAACCAATGATCATACCAAGACCATAGAAAAAGAGTAATGGTATTACCCTGTTTTTAAAAACCATGAATGGTTAAAACACCGATGAATGATCCGGTTTTTTAGTTTTTATCGATTGAACTTGCTGTTTTTACGTTTTAATTAGACCAATTAAGGATCTAATTCTAAGTTAAACTAGCCGATCCGATCTAGTTTTTAAAACCATGGATATTATATCATTTTTGTTTTGTAATATGATTAAAGTTATATAGCAATTTTATATGAGTCCATTACTTACATCTTCTACCAATCATAACAAGTCACTGTTCCCAAAAAAAAAAAAAAAAATCATAACAAGTCACTATTCCAAAAAAAAAAATCATAAAGTCATGATAATAATTATGAAAAATGGTATCTTAAACATAGCATCTTTTTTTATATCCCGTAATTTCCAGTTGTTTATTTGCCAAATAATAAGAAAAGAAAAAAAAAATACATATGTAAAAGTTTTTAATAGCTTTTAGGCTAAATGTGTGATAAAAATATAAAAGTTAGCTTATATTAAAAAAAAAAAAAATGTTCTTATACAAAATATTACTTTTTTGCTTAAAGATGGTAAAAATACAATTGTATCTTAAAATAATAATAAAAATTTGAATATTTGTACTTCAACAAATAAATAAATAAGTTAATAGGAAAAACGAAAAAGAAAAAGTTAATCCAAATCTATTCTTAACCAGAGATCTCTGACTAATCCATTTCATTCCATTCTCTCTTTTTATTTTTATTTTTATTTTTTTATTTAAATTAATTAAGCTCTCGAATATAATGTAAAATGATGATATTATTAGGGTATGAGTTTCCTTCACTACTTGCTTACTATTCACTAAACACAATACTTTGTAGCCACATATGAAAGTCGTAGATTCTCAAAAAGCTTTTTATCTCTAAACAGTCCATGACAAAGATGCTGACCTCATAATAATCACTCATTATCAAGACATCCAACCTTATCTCTCAACTAACAATGCCATCATCTCTAACAGCCCGTATTAGTATTTTTTATCTTTTGGAACATATATATCTTAATTTAGGGCCCCCTTCTGGCTAAAAGTGGCTACAGCTAGTCTTTGGTTCCATCATCACGTTCCTATGTCTTGACTCTTGAGAGACTAGAAAATGATATTGGTAGCAATGGAATAATCAGATTTAACTAGAATTAGAACAATAACAATTCACATTAACAACCAACCATATTAGATTTTGATTATACTCAAAACTCAAAAGTCATAATGAATGCTATGGTGTAATATGTGTCAACAATTTAGTTGCTAGCTAAATATACGTTTGGATTAACTTTCTACTAAAATTGACAGATATATGATTATATGTATAATAAAATTTTACAAGGTTGTACGTAAATTAATAAAATAATGGAAAAAAATCAAAGGATTTTATATCATGCTGGAGAAACTTTGTTCTTTCCAGTTTTATAGTTGATCAGTATTGGAGGTTTTTTTAAAAAAAAAAAAAAAAAAAAAAAAAAAAAAAAAAAAAAAAAAAAAAAAATTTAGCTACCCTCTATGGATTGAGTCTAACTTGCTATGAGTGTTCAAGTGTATTACACATGTGGCCTTCACACACTTGCAAGCCCACTAAGCCCTATCATGAAAGGACATGCTCTTATGTCTAAACCAACTATTTTGATTGGTTTATCTCTTCCATCACCAATTGGATCAAGGAAAATTAATTCCCATGTCACTATTATTTGCCCATTAAAATTACCATTTAAGACTCATGGTCAAGGGACCAAGATTTTGCAATTCCTAGTATGTTTTGTTTTCCTTCATTAGAAAATAAAGGTTCAAATTCCCTTACTTTATTATTGTGAATGAGGTATGAGTTTAGCTCTTGATCATAAGCCATTTTATTGTTTTTTTCTCCCTACTATTTGCAAGTCCCTTACTTATTTTACTTGGCTATTACCTTTTATTTAATATACTTTATTGCAAAAAACTAGATAAGTTGTTCATAAACGAATACTTCACTATCACCAAAAAAGGCAAGTCATGAGACACACGAGTTGAGACTCACTAGAGTTTCTAAAATAATTTGACTTGAGTAATGTTAAAGATACTACGAAATTTATTGAATAGGATATATAGGTCACCAACCACATTCACTGGTCACATCAATTTATAAGCATTTTGTAATAAAATATGTAGTAGTTTGGCATCTTCTATTCAACTAGAAATATTTTAAAATATTAATCAATCATGGTAAAAAAAAAAGTGTATTAGATTTCGATACATCTTATCAATAACTTAAAGTCTTAAATAGATAAGAAAATAGTCTTTATAATTGATCACTTAAATATTAAGGAAATATTAAGGATGTGACAAACTATATATAAGTCACTCTTATTTAAAAGTAAATTTTTAGATTTTAGTAACTTTATAAGAGTTACCAAACTCTCGAAGATAATCTAAGACATTGATTGAATAGCCTTGGAATATTCCACCGCTTTTGGATATTCAAGAAACAAAACCAAATCAACTGAATTTCCTTATTTGGTACAAACATGAACTGCCCAAAAGCCCTAGAAGCCCACTGTCCTAAGCAGAAAACTATAGTAAGCCTAATAACAAAAGTAACCTATTTCTTTTTCTTTTATGAAGAGTCTTTAAACTTGTTTTAAAAGCAAAGCGTTGGTCTTGCTAAAGAAGGAATGATTGTACAAACTACAAACAAAAACCCACCATGCATACACATTACTCTATCCTCAATTTGTTCATTGGCAGAAAGAGAGCAAATCACTAGATAAAAGGACAGTACTAGATGACCTTTTCCCCACAAAGGAGAGGGGTTTTTCGTATTCACATTCTACTTCTACCATATCACTTGGCTATGTCCTCTATTCTTTACTCACTTCTCAACCTATCGTTATTTGAGTATGAATTTGTGCTTAAATTAATGCATACAAGTGTGTGGTTTTCCTTTGTATTTTCCTTTCCTATGTTTTTTGTTTTGTTATAGGGATTTAAATACACTTATAGTTAAACAATTATTGAGAATACATTGGTAAAGCATAAATTGCATGTGCAAAAAAAAAAATAATAATAAAGAATTTGTGTAATAAATATGATATAATTAGATTCAAACTCGTAAAATATAATTTTTTGGGTTAAGTAGTATCTAATATATCATATTGAGAGGTGTTATCAATCCTAACTGTACTACCCGGTCCCAAAAAAAAAAAAAAAAAAAAGGAGATTTATTTTTAGGGGTAATTTAGTAATTTTTGATATTGAAGTTAGCAATATTTATACCCTAATTATATCATGTAAACCCTAGCCACCACACTCATCTTCGCTTCACCACCTCAACTCCAAGATTTCAACTCTAGCGTTGAAGCGAGAAACCGTGAATTGAGAAGCAAGGATGAGGGTATCAAACCGATGGAGAGAATCATTGAAGAGAAATCAAATAGCATTGCATTTTTGCTCCAGCAAAAAAAAAAGGATCACTACATGTTAAAGAGCCCATGGGGGGTAGCACACATGCTCCAAGTTCAACAGTTCTTGGCAGTTTGGCAGACTTAAAAAGGAAATTGAAACACAAAATTTGATAAAAGATGTGTTGGAAGCCAAGGCAAACGTAGCTGAGAAAAAGATTCATGGACTGAATTTAAAACTAGAAAATCTTCAAAAAAAAATGGTGATGAACAGAAGTCTAGAGTTCGCAAAGCTAAACATCTTCTGAAAGTGGCGGAGGAAGATATGCTGATGGCAAAATTGGAGGCTACTTCAATATCTGAAGAGTTAGTGAAGGTCCATAGATGGTGGATTCCACGTTGGCTTGCAGTCCATTTATGCTATTTCTAGTCCTATATAGTGACTCACTAGAATGATCATGGAAGGCCAGCCTTGGACTTGTTAATCCAAAAGGCATAGGAAAATAAAGGTCAAGTTGAAAAGTGGGCTGAGCCTTACATTGAAACAATGATGACTAAATGGCTACCAAGTATGATGGAACAATGGTTGACATTTGTAACCTCTCTTGAACCACATATTCATTCACTTACTGCTAAAACGTTTGAGGCCTACCATGCATCTAAGAGTTTTGTAGTACCACATGTTATAAAGGTACAAAAGATGGCAGATCCTTACATTCAGGTAGCTGGGAAGTTCACACAGCCGTACTTCAATCAGGTGATATCTAAGGAATTAGAAGAAGTATTAGGGAGAAGTTCCTTTTGGTATGGCTTTTAGAAGTAAGTAACCTTATCCTAATTGATTTTATTTTGATTACTATTGCATTTTTAACTACTGAAAATTGTTTATAACTGTTAGAATTTTATCTCAACTTGTATTACTGATTTCAAGTAAAGAATTATCACAAATATATGAGATTTGAATATTGAATATATGATGTATTTTATTTAATTGTTTTTAGCTATACTGATTCAAAGTAAAGAATAAAAAACTTTCACAAATATATATGAGCATTGAATATGAGATTTATTTTATTTAATTGTTTTTTTTAGCTATATTGATTGAAAGTAAAGAATATAGAATTATTACAAATATATTTGAATACTGAATATATGATTATATATATGTATTTGAACAAGATATATTTTTTGGTTTGAATTATGATTTGATATATATGATTTTGGATAATCTGACTATGTTTGACTCTGATACCCAGCCAATAAGAGTTATTCATTGGTACTCTAATACCCAAACTAATGGGGTTTATTCATTGGTACTTTGATGCCCTGTCACGGGGATATAGCGTGACCATAGTCATAAGATTGTTAAAAATGTGAATTTACATTTGAATATTAGAACTATTTTGAGTCCTTAAAACTACATATGTAATTTTGGAAATGTTTGAGTATTTGAACTATTTTGAGTCACTAAAACTGCTTATGTGTTTTTGGAACCTATTATAAGTTATAGCTTTTGATATATGGAAAATGACTCTTTTCTAAACCATCTATGATATATTTGTAAGATTAAGTATGTGATCTATGTGCAACTTATTATTTTAAAACTACAAAATTTCTTTAGTATCTTAAAATCACATAGTATATTATAACTTTGAAAACACGTATTACATCTTATACTTTACAGATCTATTGCTTGATAAAACTTATTAGGATTTTGGTTACTTATTGAGTTGTCAGCTCACCCATTTTTTCCCTCCAGTTTCAAATTGTGAAGAATAACAAGTTTTGAGAGTTTTGATGTTGTGTTGTGAGTGGGAAAAGAAGCTTAGTGATTTTGGGATTGAATGGTTTTCGAATAGTTTTATATTTATTGGCCAATTGGCATTATGTACATAAGGTTTGGATTTGGTTCCTATTAAATTATTGAAGATCTATTCATAAAGAAATTGTTGAGGTATTTTGGATTTAATTAATTAAATTTTTGAAGATAAATTTAGTTGCTAAGAAGAACTTGCACACTTGTATGGTGCTTACTTTATAAGCGTGCGGCGGTTGTCACGTGCCTATCTTTATAGTTGGATTCGGGGCATGACATTAACAACCAATTAATTGCTAAGAACAAGAGTTCTAAATTTAGCTTCCTTTTAATTAAAAAAATGTAATTGCCAAAAATAATTGACTAATTGCTAACAAACCCATGTCACATAAGGAGCATCACGCGCATATGAAAATAAATAACAAAGAATTTGTGTAAATAACTAAACGTGACATAATTAGATTCAAACTTGTAAACTCCAATTTTCAGGTTAAGTGTATCTAGTATATCGTATTAAGAGATCTTATTAGCCCTAAAAACCAATTTATTTGCTAATAACAAGAGTTCTAAATTCATCGCCCTCTTAAAAAATGTATTTGCCAAAAATAATTGACTAATTGCTAACAAACGCATGACACATATGGGGCATCACGTGCATATGAAAATAAATAATAAGAATTTGTGTAAATAACTAAATGTGGGAGTAAGGGCCCAAATTCGTATATTAGGTCTTGGGCCTTATCTAATGACAGAGATATGTCCGTGGAGGATTAAATAATTGGGAGGAGCTCCGAAGCATAGAATTGCATGAGGATAGAATGGGGGAATATAGTCCGAAGATGATCTCCTTCTCGGATACGACGAATATGGATCTAGTATGTATTTGGGCGATTTGGGTGACATTCCAGGAAGTTTCGACGATAAGGATGAGATCCAGGCACGTACAAAAGCGATAGGAACTCAGAAATATTTAAAGGAAAAGCTGCTACTACCGCATTAAATACACTGCAGCAACTTTCTTAGCCGCATTTATGTGGAGAAGACCCCTGAACAGTGTAGTCTCAGTTATTACAAACTCACCAAAAGCAAAAAAGAATGTCTGATGGGACATGCACTCAAGTGAAAGTTTAGATGATTAACAAGTGTAGGATCAAGATGGTCTGATAGGAACTACATAACAAAAAAATGTCCCCTGAGAAAAGGGGGCAGAAAAAAGAAGAGAGAAAAAAGGGAAAATGAATTACTGTAGCACTAAGAGCTGTATTAACATTCAAGTCCTATTTGTTTTATTGATAATCCATCTCCTCAGACAACCATTTCATTGAAGTTTTATGTGTGTTTCATGTTTGTTCATCTTATGAATCATTATTAGCTGTTGTCCAATCTAAAGAAAAAGCCCAACTTTTTCACCCACTCTCTACAAATTTATTGTACTGGGCTCATTGGACCCATATCTCATATCTTTAGGACTTGGGCTACAAATTGTGACCCTACACTAAATATGAAATAATTAGATTCAAACTCATAAACTCTAATTTTTTGGTTAAGTGTATCTAGTATATCATAGTAAGAGATCTTATTAGCCTCAACAACCAATTTATTTGCTAATAACAAGAGTTCTAAATTCAACTCCCTCTTAAAAAATGTATTTGCCAAAAATAATTGACTAATTACCAACAAACGCATGACACATAAGGGGCGTCAGTCCCGTCACACACATATGAAAATAAATAATGAAGAAACTATTTAATAAATATGACATAATTAGATTTAAACTCATAAACTCTAAATTTTGGGTTAAGTAGAGGTGTTATCAACCCCTAACAACTAATTTATTTGCTAATAACAAGAAGTCTAAATCCAAGCCCCCTCTTTAAAAACCCAATTGTTAAAAATAATTAACTAATTGCTAACAAACACATGGCACATAAAGATGTCATTCGTGTCTAGCCATCTACTGTCTAACCTAATGCACATTAAACATGTGCATAGTTTGTCACAACCAGACTATAGCTAATCAAACAGTTTCAAGAAATTAGGAATTCAGATTAAGGGACTTTAAAGCAAGTCTAGTTAGGTAATTATCTAAAAATCAAGAAAGATGTAACAAGTATCTCTCCAAATTGAGAGAAGCATGACGTGTGACTTACCCTAATTTTTAATAACCATTGAGCCTTAAGTATTAATAAGAATGACAATTCAGAAAAAGACACCAATTTAGCTTCAATGGTAGTTGTATGATTATCTCGAAATAATGTGGACTAGAGCAACTTAATTTTGAATCTCTTTAATTTTACGCTTGGATTTAGTGATGGTTGTCATAATTGGGTAACTTATCCCCAAATATCTTAATTGCACGTTTACTCAATACCTATATTTATAGTGCTTTGGATTGGTTTAGTCAAGTTTTAGTTTTAGTTTTTGTTTTTGTTTTTGTTTTTTTTCTAAGCCAAAACTGTGTGCTTTGTTTTGAAAAAGCAAAAAGTTACAATTTAAAAAATCAAAACTTGATATAGAGTAGAGACATTTCTACAATATTTTTGGCCTTTGGTGAGCATAAACTCATCGTTTCATGGGAGCTGGCCTTCTTTTCTTTTTTCTTCTTAATTATTTTTTAAAACATATCACCAACCATTCCAATTTCTTGCTCATTTCAATTTTTCCTTTTTAAATATATGTATATATATATATATGTTGTGATAGTGATAGAGTGTTTTGGCTTAACAGCTGCTCAATTCCCACTGTTACACTTGCTTTCTTCTCCTTTTTTTTTTTTTTTTGGTGGTAATATCATACATTGAATTTGCTTATATAATAATAATAATAATAATAACTAGTCACTAACTCGTGCAATGCACGAGATAGATATTGCAAAATTAATTATATAGTATAAATTATATATTTTAAAAAAACAAAACAAAACAAAACAAAAAATGTTGCCAAGTCCACTAATTTTTTTTAACAACAATTTATCCTAGAGCAAAGAAGCTCATTTGTTCATTTTCTTTTTGATAAGTAAAGAAGCTCATTTGTTCATGACAAAGGAAGATTAAAAAAAAAAAAAAAATAAGGTATCCTCGGCGTGGATTCAAGAGAATAGGCTTCCCCCCTTCTCCTCAGAAATAGCTTGCGCTCCTCGGCATGGGCCTTGGGCCTGCTATATGATGGACCGAGGCTATCAGGCCCACGGACCCCACATAAATCATATAAAAAAAATTTATTGATAAAATGAATATTTAAATGTGTAAATAATCTCATGACAACATTAGCAAGACCATGCATTTGTTGCCAGGGAATAATATGCCACATAAACACATGGGGCACGGGCACTATGCCACTATCTCTTATAAAAAGCAACTCATAAACACAATATTTAAAACTTTGAAAAGAAATAGCTGACAAATATTCTAAGTATCTCTGCTTATCTACTCTTTATGGCCCCCAATTTTGATTATGCTGGCTTCTTGGAAACTGTTGAGGAGATCATTTGTAGCAACATATATTTGTGTCAGATGCATCTAATTTATCAAACGAAATGCCTATATATTTCAGTTTTAGCTATCTCTATAAACAATTAAAACCAAATTTCATAAACTCTTTGTATACATCTTAAGTAAGACATACAATCAATTTCAAAAACACCAAATGTTGGGTTGAAAGTAATACACAATTATTCGAAGCAGTGCTATTAGGCTCAGCCAAGCCACTCTCTATGGAAAAAATTTAAAATACAGTAAGGTTCATTTAAATAGAGACAATGCAATAATGTATTAATAGCTATTTCTATGAGCAAGAAAATAAAAAATATTTGAAGCAATTGCTTGAAATCATTTAAGTACATGCCATCAATGAAGCTGCTTGAAATCATTTTAAGTACATACCATCAATGAAGCTACAACATTAACATTGTTCATAACATTATTTTATTATTTGTAGCACAAGATCTTGGTTCATGATAAGCAATGTGGGCATGTAAGATATACATTGGTGCATAGAAATCTACAAAATCACCTACACAAAAACAAAATAGGAGAGAGTTAAATCAATGATTGTGTAATAATCAGAGTGCAGTTTAGATAGAGATGAATTCTAAATGCAGGTTTAGTCTCCTTTTTTGGGTCTATAAAATTTACAAAATCATAGATGCATTGCAAACAAACACCAACTAATTTGATCAATCTATGATCAATTAGAATGGAGTATAGATGTTCATATTATGCTATTCTTTTTTATTTATTAAACAAATTAACAACTTTCCTAATACCTCAACAACATGAACTTTTAAAAAGGAAAGAAGTGAGAGACCAACCACAACAAATTAATATCTTTCCTGATATTTAGTTTTTTAAAAGTTGGCAATATCCTACAAAGGTTTGCATTTTGAATTTCTCAACTCCAAATATTTTCCTTGTTCACGACCTTTATTTATTTATTTTTATTTTGTGTATAATACAACAATCACACTCATTACTTAAAATTAGGACTCAGATTCATTAACTTATAATTAGAAGATTTTTAATGCACCTATCAAAATGAATACTCATGGCAGTCTCAATTTTCAATCAATCTTGTATTCCCAAAATAAGGTTACATTGAATAAAGCAGAAATCTAACAAAGAGGCAAATGAATTGCAATCTACACTTCAATTTTCTTCAATTGGACAAAGACATAGGAAATGAAAAGATGGAAAAAAATGACATCAACAAAGATAGATGTAAGCAAGAATCTACCTAAAAAACTCTATCTCTAAAATTGAAATTTCACAACCAACATTAGGAAAGAATTATAGTTGGATTCAAAATTGAAATCACATATATTACAGCACTTGCAACTCATGTTGATATAAGGGTCTTAGGATGCTTAGAACTTCCTATGACAAAACTTAAAATTGAATGAAAAAGATGGCATAAAGAAATTGAAACAAATCCTCTAACAATGACAAAACCATAACCTAAATAAAGAAAACTTTAAAATCTCACAAAAGTATACCAAGTAGGGAAAAATATTCTAACCAAAAAATAATAATTGACAAAACAGATCCCCAAAAATTGGAAAAATAAAATGGGAAATTAGGGTACCTTTAACCCTGATTCAATTATTTTTTTTGGCATAAGACCCAATGTTTGGTACAAAAACACGGTATACTGCAATTGGAGAAAAGACGAAAAAGAATGAAAATAAGAAATTAGAAATTTATTAGGAAGATGGAATCTTAACAATAGTGAACAATATAGAAGTATTAAGGCGTAAACAATGTAAGAATGGAACCTTTGTTGTTGCAAAGGAAGGAAAAAAAAGAAAGAAACTATGCAACAGTAAAAACTAATCTGAACTGTAAATTTAAAACTATCTTCACATTAAGATAGAGTTTTGATTGAAATTAACAAAACCCACTACGGGCTCCAAACCCATCAATCTAAAAGAGAAAACACTCCCAAACAAAACCCTAAATCATATTTAATAGGAAAACTTTTAAAACAAAATTAGAAAACTTACTGGTAATAGTGTCTGAGAAAGACTAGTCTTTGACGGTGGTAAAAAGAAATCACAGAGTGGGCCTAATTTCTGAGCTTTTCTCTACAGCCAACGGCAACAACTAAAAATGCAAAAAATTGCAAACAATAAACTCAAACTCAATAGCCAAATGGAAAAACACAGAAGAATTAACCCCAAAATTTTTAAATATACATAGAAAATAAAATTGAAGTATGCCTTAACTTGATATACAAACCTTGTCGATATCAACGGCTCGGCATCTAACAACTCCTTTGACAATGTGGAAAACATTTCATAAATAACTTATTGGCAATGTGGAAAACTATTAATAATTGATGAAAGTTTTTAAATAATAATAACTTATATAAATCAAAAGTCCTAAATTACAAAAATTTTAAAATAAGGATATAGTTCCTGTAATCTAGATTCAGTGTGTACTAAAAATAATGAATACTCAACAAAGAAACCATAATATACATAACCATAAAAAAAAAAAAAAAACAATACTAAGTTCACACGACACAACAACAATAGCAAGAATAGCCAATAAATATTATAAAATGATATTTATAAAACAAAACTATTTCTATTGGAATACAAAACGCGATGGGGCTAGGAAAGCAATTAGTATTAAAGTGGGTTGCGCCTGGAAACATAAATTTTAAAAATATTACACGAAATTTGCCTTAACTGATTTGGTTGGAGGGGCGGTGACAATCTTTAGAGAAAATTGCAAATGGGTATGTTCAAAGTTGAGGCTTTGGTTGATTTTGGAACTTGATAACACAGAAAGGCTAAGAAAAGAGGGTGTGGAATCTAAAAATTTAAAGCAACACAAATCAAGATTAATAACAAAATCAAAAACCAAACCTAACATACCATATCATCCCCCCAACGGCTAGATGATTCTGGCGAAAACCCATTAAGAGAAATAACTGTAGCCTCTCTCCAATGGAATCGTTTTAGTCTTTGAAACTTGATTTGTCCCAATGTCCCATGAGAGGCGGTCTGTTAGATCTGATTGGCGTTGGGTTTTGGGGAAGGAGAAAGGTAGAGAGATAGAGAAAGAGAGAGAAGGGTATGGGTCTTGCAGTGTTTGTTGGGTTGAGTTTGCATTTGAAGGAGAGACAGTGATAGAGACTGAGAATTAGATATTTGTATCGGGTATTGTTTAGAAGTTGAAGATTATAGGGTTTGTTTTGGGAGAAATAGTTATCGGGTTAGATATAGTTATGGTGTTTAGAGTTTTATTTTTTTTTAATAGTTTTATTTTTTTAAATAATGCTGATGTGGAAAATTGTGGAAGCTTTAAAAGCTTTGGTAATATATATATATATATATATATATATATATATATATGTATATAGATTAGATGACCAAGAAAATCCCCTCCTCCCTCCCCCCCAAAAAATACACAGCCAATTAGTCATATGCCCCTAAAGGCCAATTTGTCAAGAAAACAATTGAGAGCACGCCAAAAATCATAAAATAACCTATTATTGACAAATGACAAGTAGAGGGACGAATTAAGGGAATGGAAATGACCTATGAGTGCCAATCATGCTTGAGAAGGTGCCAGTTAGTCCTTCTCCACTAATATACATTACATGACCAAGAAAGTTCTCCCCCAAAATACACGGCCAATTAGTTATATGCCCCTAGAGGCCAATTTGCCAAGAAAACAAAGTCTATGTTAAGGACATATTTTATGTAATTGGCTAATCTTTTGACAAAACGCACTTTACTTGTAATTGGGTAGATCTAGGATGTGTTTAATACTTCAAGGAACATGTTGTTCAAGTCTAGTATTAAAGTCATGAAGATTGGACCAAGAAATAAGTGAAGAAAATGTGTTCATTAAAGCTGGACAAATAGTTCGACACCTGCGAACAGATAGCTCGACACCTCTCGACAGCTAGCTATCTATCAAGCACTTAAGGTGTTTTCTTATCGCAATCTCGACACCTTCTCATCAGCTGGTGGATCTATTGAGAAAGCTCCTGTCCCCTCGATAGCTTCTCGACACCTCCTCGACACCTAGCTATCTATCAAGGTTTAAATCTCGACACCTCCTCGACACCTTCTGATCGATCGAGGTTACGGAAATCAGAATTTTCAGATCTGATTTTTGGGCAAGGCTTTTGTATTTGTGTAGGGTTTCTTTTCTCACAATCCTAAACCTATATAAGGCTTATTTTAGAGGCCGTCATATAAGAGAATACAAGGAGAACATAAGTAAAAGGTGACCGATGTCTTATTCTTTCTGAAAGAAGCTACTGCGTTTTTGCGCCTTAGGGTTTTGTAACCAAGTGCTTCTTGATCTTCATTGTTGATGAAATGAAGAACTTTGCAGCCAACATTCTTCTTCCTTAAGTTGGTGAGTGAGTCACGTATTGAGATTCGTGCAAGGAGTTAGTTATGTACTGGAATTCGTGCAACAAAAAGGGTGGCATTTATATATTGAAGAGTATAGAAGTTCTGAAGTGGTAGAAGGTTTCTGCTGTGAGTTCATCTACGGGAATTGTAGAGTCTAGGGACAAAGGTTTTGTACTAGATCTGAAACTTCTTTTTACTATAGTGGATTGCTTTTCGGGAAGGTTTCCCTCCAGGTTTTTTTACTATGAAACTGGTTGGTTTCATTGGTTTTCCTGGATCATCATATTTTGTCTTATTTATTTTTTTCGCTGCATGATTTTGACATGATATTGATGTTTGTTTGTTTTAACAAGTTTTATTCATAATAAATCTAATTAACAATTTGGGTTTAAAACTTGTTAATTCTATCAACCGAGGTCTAAATTTTCCAACAAGTGGTATCAGAGCGGGTTCACTTTGATTGGATTAATTTCCTAAGTGTGATCCTTGACCCCCGTTGTCATGGAATCTCTTGATTGTTTTGATTTGCATGATCTTGTGTTGAATGATGATGATGATATTCAAGATGCCTATTGCAAGCTTTATAATTTTTGTATGAAATCTCTTGAATGTTCTACAAAATTGAAAGCTAAATTTAAAAAGGTCAAACTTTAAAAAGATGATTTGATTGCAAAATTGGATGAAGTCAATAATTTGAATGAGAATTTTAAAAATCAAATTTCATCTCAGGTGGACAAAATTAAAAGTTTGGAAGAGCAACTAGTTGAATCTAAAACTGAAGTTGAAAAATTAACTAGTGTCAAACTTGTTGTTGAGCCTAACTCAAAAGAAATGGATTTTTATATTCCTCCATTTAAAAGGAATAATCAAGAGTTGAAGGCCAATATTGCTAGGATAGACAAAGGTAAACAATCTGATGTTAATGCTGAAATTTCTAAACCTATGTCTAAAACTCCTCCTAGGTTGAATGAAAAATCTCAATTTGTCCCCATTTGTCATCATTGTCATATTGTTGGTTATATTAGGCCAAATTGTCCAAAGTTGAGGTCTCTATCAACCTATAAGGTTAGACCTACTTCTAGGAAGCCGAGTAGTTCTAAAACTGCTTATGTTTGTCACCATTATGGTGTTGCTGGACACATTCGTCCTAATTGCTTTAAGTTGTATTCTCAGGTTTCCTCTCAAGGACCTACACCTTTGTTTGGAGAGTTATTAAAAGTTTTGAGTTTTTTAACTCAATTTCAGAAAAATTCTAATTCTTCTATGTCCTTTAGTAGACATACTAGAACACGTGCATTTTCATCTTCATGGCCAAAGACTCATGCTGTGTGGGTGAGAAAGGAGCCTAAGACTTAATTGTCTTTTCTGTTTGTCCTCTGCTTTGATTCTTTCTATCTAAAGTAGGATTTTCTTTGCTTGATTTCTTATCTGTTTTTGGAATCATGCTTTCATGCATCTACATATTTCTATCATGTTTTCATGCATATGCATTTTTCTTTCATGCAGTCATGTTGTTTATCTGTTTTTGTTTGGTTGTTTAGTTTTAATTTTGTTTTTTGTTTTCAAAATAAAAATAAAAAGGAAAAATCAGAAAAATACAAAAACAATGTGTGTTTGTGTACATTGGTACTTGTGTACCTTGGATGGCCATTGAAACAAAATTTTCTAAACTTTGTATCTTTTGTAGCTTAGATGAGCATCTCCATGCACAACTAAGTAAGTGAGTTTTGTGGCTCTTATTTGTGATGAGTAAGATTAAATTATCTCTTAAAACTTAACACTCATATCACTCTTTTTGACGAGTAGGACTAGAAAATCTTAAGAGAAAGACATAAATAACCATCTCACTACTGTTGCCCGCCAATCGTATTATGAAACCTGTATGCTTCGGCATAGCAAAAGTGCAGTGTCAAAGACATCCGTATACTTCGGCATAGCAAAAGTGCAATGTCTATGCTTAACATGTTGGATATTTCTTTTCTTTCTTTATATGCCTATGCATGATATGCTTAAAAGAAAATATGCAAAGAAAATAAAAAGCAAAAAGATTAAAATGCTTTAAATATGATTGCAAGCGTGTTTTCTAGGAGATGTGGGAGTTATAGGATGTACCTCAAAAGTGATAGTCCCCACCAAACTGTTATGATTGTGTGTGAGTTAAAGTTATTTTCTCATATCCTAGATCGTCATAACATGTATACACATATGCAATCTTGCGATATTTTTCACACAACACGCAATATTCTTTACTACTCTTGATACATGTGTAGGTACAGTGTGATTTGGCCATCACAAGGTTTTACATGTGTTAATGTATACTCATTAAACTGTCTTGACTTGTTTTTGAAATATAAAATTGGTTAGACTTGTTTAGTGTGTGTGTATGTTTTGGGACCTATGTGCTTAACATTTTTTTTGTTGAGAGATTTGTTTTTTCTTTTCACATGTTTTGCATTCTTCTATTATCTTGTCATCCATAGCATCTTGTTTCATTACATTTATGCATTTTTATGGAATCTTTGTACCCCTTGATCATCCTTGATCATCTTTATGTTTCTCGGATGAAGTTTTCTAACTTTTTGTACCTTTTGTCAATCATGACAAAAAGGGGGAGAAATTGTGGAGACTTTGTGGTTTCTTTCGGGACTTTGTGGTTTCTTTCTTTAAGATTCTACATGTTAGGGGGAGAAATACATGCCTCTGTAAGGGGGAGATGTGTTTCATCTTATTAGGGGGAGTGTTTACTTCCTTCTTCTTGTACACTGGTCTTGTGACCATGTTTACATACATTGTGCTTATCTTTGTTCTATGATATGATGATATATGTTTTCTTCACCTACCTCTACATGTGTTGTTTCTTTTCTATTTTTATACACATGTTTCTTTACTTGTATGCAATCTATTATTTCTATTTCACACTAAGATGCCTTGATGAGTTTTGTTTAAAGTGTTTCAGAAATACAGGTTGTCAAAGTCTACTTGGTCTACTTGCCATAAACTCTCTTCTTGCAAAGTTTTTCAAGAGTTTGTGTTAGGATAGATTTTATTATATTCAACAAGTGAATATGAGTTGAGTGATTTATGACTTCTCTCATATCTCATTTGTTTGTTGTGGTTTTATCACGGATTGCCAAAGGGGGAGATTGTTAAGGACATATTTTATGTAATTGGCTAATCATTTGACAAAACCCACTTTACTTGTAATTGGGTAGATCTAGGATGTGTTTAATACTTCAAGGAACATGTTGTTCAAGTCTAGTATTAAAGCCATGAAGATTGGACCAAGAAACAAGTGAAGAAAATGTGTTCATTAAAGCTGGACAGATAGCTCGACATCTGTGGACAGATAGCCCGACAGCTTCTCGACACCTCTCGATAGCTGGCTATCTATCGAGCTCTTAAGGTGTTTTCTTATCGCAATCTCGACACCTTCTCGACAGCTGGTGGATCGATCGAGAAAGCTCCTGTCCCCTCGATAGCTTCTCGACACCTCCTCGACACCTAGCTATCTATCGAGATTTAAATCTCGACACCTCCTTAACACCTCCAGATCGATCGAGGTTACGAAAATCAGAATTTTCAGATCTGATTTTTGGGCCAGGCTTTTGTATTTGTGTAGGGTTTCTTTTCTCACAACCCTAGACCTATATAAGACTTATTTTAGATGCCGTCACTTAAGAGAATACAAGGAGAACATAAGTAAAAGGTGACCGATGCCTTATTCTCTCTGAAAGAAGCTACTGCGTCTTTGCGCCTTAGAGTTTTGTAACCAAGTACTTCTTGATCTTCATTGTTGATGAAGTGAAAAACTTTGCAGCCAACATTCTTCTTCCTTAAGTTGGTAAGTGAGTCACGTATTGGGATTCAAGCAAAGGAGTTAGTCACGTACTGGGATCCATGCAACAAAAAGGGTGGCGTTCATATATTGAAGAGTTCAGAGGTTCTGAAGCGGTAGAAGGTTTCTGCTGTGAGTTCATCTATGGGGACTGTAGAGATTAGGGACAAAGGTTTTGTACTAGATCTGAAACTTCTCTTTACTATAGTGGATTGCTTTTCGGAAAGGTTTTCCTTCAGGTTTTTTACTGTGAAACTAGTTGGTTTCATTGGTTTTCCTGGGTCATCATATCTTGTTTTATTTATTTTTTCCGCTGCATGATTTTGATATGATATTGATGTTTTTTTGTTTTAACAAGTTTTATTCATAATAAATCTAATTAACAACTTGGGTTTAAAACTTGTTAATTCTATTAACCGGGGTCTAAATTTTGCAACAGTCTACTCTAGCCAATCATGCTAGAGAAAATAAAATCAAAAGCATACAACAGATCATTAGTGCCTTTTCCACAATCACACGTATTTTGTGTTTTGGTCAGCATGAAAAGACGAGTGTTACATCCACAATATTTTCATAACAAATTGGTAAGTTCTTATTGGTTCTAATTTAAATCCACAACTTAAATTACTTTTTTGCCTATCTATAATAACTAATAACAATTTATCACTTAGGATTTGTTATGAAAGTGTTATGAAAATATTGTAAACATAACATTTCTTGTATGAAAATGGTGGTTTGAAAATAGAGAGGAAAATGTGATTATTTACTTCTAGGTAAAAGTCCTTAAATTTTATCAAATTTTCTTTTTTGGTCCTTAAACTTTAAAAAGTTCTTTTTTCATTCTAAAATTTTGTAAATAATTTTTTTCAATAGTTTATAAACCAAAATAGGGATGAAAAAATAATTTTTTTAATAATTTAGAGATGAAAAACAAACTTTTGGTAAATATTTTTCAGTATATGTTGGAGACAAAGTTCAATACAGTAATACACTATTATTATTATTATTATTATTATTATTGTGGGGCCAGAAAATCAGGCAGCCTTGGCCCACTCCAAGCCAGGCTCAGGGGCCTGCGCCGAGGATGCATGAGGGGTCCGAGGATTAAAGCGTGAGGACCGGCCCCCGAGGAACATATCTGAGGATGGCCCCGTCCTCGGGCATCCGAAACCTCGGAAGAACACGAACACCACCCCACCAAAGAGGGGTCTTCTTGAATATCTGAGGAGGAGAGGGTCCAATGCCACACGTCGGCGACGGGAGCACGGCGAAGGAGCAAGCCTTAGGCGAGCTGTCACCTCTGCATTGAATGCCCTCAACTAACGTCCTGGCCGCATTAATGAGGACAGGACTCTTGAATAGTGCTGCCTTGGGTGCTGCACCCCACTGGAGGAATGGGGATGCGGCTGATGGGACAGGCTCTCAAGTGGTGGCCTGACTGATTGACAAATGGAGGGTTAGGATCAGTTTAAAGAGGTATATAACATAAGGAGTCTCTCCTGAATGGGGGACAGGGGATGAGCATTAAGAAATTCTGTAATGACCTGTGCCCTCTGGACCTTTGTAATCGATCTTAAAAGAAGTAATAAGAACAACAAGCCTCGGAAGACCAGTCTGAGGAGCATCATTATGCATCCCAATCCATGTTTAAGTTGATAAATCCACATGCAACCATGCAGGGTAGTTGTACCCCTTACTAGGGCCTAGTTCTTGAGCCCACTCTCTATAAATTCATTGAAGGGCAAGCTGGGCTTGGGTCCACTCTCTCAACCTGAAGAAGTGTCCCCAAATCTGGTCCCTACAATTATTATTATTATTATTATTAATATTTTACTTACAAAATCATTACTCAACTCTCCCAAAAAAGAAAAAACAAAAAAGAAAAAACAAAAAACAAAAAGAAAAAACAAAATCATTACTCTTGTAGACAATGATTTTCAAACTCTAGAAGATCTAACTCATCTTATTTGTTCCCCCTTTTTTTTTTAAGTTACAGGGGGGTATTTCAACTCTGGATGTCTTGGAAACACCTGAAAGTATTAATACATCTTAAACGAATTTGTAATTATCAATACTAAAACTATAGGTGCCTGTAATGATTGATCTGCTATGTCAATAAAATATCAAGCTTGTTGGCATATATATAAGAATATGCCGATGTAGTTGATAAAAGTTCTTTTTGGGGCACGATAAAAATTTACAACTATTTTAAATCAATCTGCCACCTCACATATGGGTCTTCAAAATTTTTTTGAATTACAGATTGTGGTGAAGGGGTGGTAGGATAATTTGAAATGTTGTGAAACAGTAGTAATTTTTTTGTTGGCTCCCTAACATTATTGAGTCTTGAGGTATTGAATGAAAATGCTTCCAAATGTAGCTGATAAAGAGAGAGACTCATGTAAATGATGACGAACTTAAGGTGTATACATCAATCGTAATTAATCTGTGTCCCGTTTGTGTATACTACCAGTACTTGTTGTCTCCTTCTCCCCTGTGTGTGTGTGTTAAAATAGTTAATATTCTAAAAAAAAAAAAATAGTGGGTTAATCCCACATCAAAAAATTAGTATGAGTTACGCCTTAAAAAAATTAAGAAAAATTAATATTTAATAAAATTGAGTTAAAAATGGATTATCTGATATTAGTATTTTGGAAAAATAATTATGTACAATAAAATTGCAACTTCTTATATTATAGTAAACAAATGCTTTTACACAAATTGATTTTTTTTTTCTTGAGAAGATATACGAACTGATTTGAATGCTCTAATATTTTTAGTTTTCACTCCCTTCGGATAACTTTTTCTTTTTTTTTCCTTCTTATCTTTTTAATGAAAAGTATCTCTCTCTCTCTCTCTCTCTCTCTGATGGAAAAACATAGTACTTTGTTATGTGCCCAGGCAGCTTTTTCTCTTGATTGGTCACATCAAATAGAAAATTTCCAAGCGATTCAATTATATGAGTAATTCTTATGTACTCCCAGAGCACAGAGAATGGTGCTCCCTCCTCTCACATTTATGGTAGGATCTGCTCATTAAATTTATGGTAGGGTCCACCATGAATGTGAGAGGAGGGAACATCATTTCACTATACTCCTAAAAAAAAAAAAAAAAAAAAAAAAAACCTATATTAATTTTCTCACTAAAGGGTCAGCATGTGCCTTGCACATGCAACCCACATTAGTACATATATAAAAAGCAAATCGCTCTATCTACAATCATTTTTTGGTTTAGTCAATTTAGTCAATTCATTGAGGTAGAAACTTAGCGTTTCACTCTTTTGAGCTCTTTTCTTTTCTCGTTTCTTTTTTTCTTTTTTTAATTAGTACCGGTTTGAAACTTTGAACTCCCTTTTTAATTTTTTTATTAAGAAGTGTTGTCCAACAACAGTTCTAATTTAAATCTACCACTTAAATTACTTTTTTGTCCACCCCTAGCAACCAATAATAACTTGTCACTTAGGACTTGTGAAAATGTTGTGACTTGTGAGTATATCATTTCTCTTTATTTATTTATTATTATATACATATGAGCTGGCACAATGTTGTTTTAATAGAAATTATAAAATATTGGCACAACAAATTGTCATAACATTTTCACAATTATTAAGGTGTCAGTTTCTTATAGGTCATAATAAAATATCATATTGGAACCCACAGTTGAAAATAAAGGTATTATGAAAATGTAGTAACATCATGTTATCGTCACAATATTTTGACGAGTAATGCTAGGAACACATCCATTCCCATACCCAAATACACACCCGGCTTATATGTCAAGTCTTAATTAAATTTCAGTATCCTCAAGTATATATGGTAGACCTATGTGAAAGTGCTAAAATCCAATCAAAACTTGACATATAAGCAGGGTGTTGATTTAAGTGTGGGAATGGATGTATCCTTAGCATTACTTTTGCATAACTACTGAGGTGACAGTTCTTTATAGGTCAAAATAAACTAAAATAAAATAATAAATGTATTGTAAAAATGTTGTGGTATTTTGTTGTGTTTCTAGTTTTTTTTTTTTTTTTAGTCAATTTTGTTGAGCCAAAATTCAATGTTTCTCACTCAAGTTTCTTGGGTTGACTTTTGTATTTTTACTTCTTCATATTTTTTTATGCACATTTTAAGTAAAAACACACATAGTTTTACATATATATATATATATATACATATATATATAAAATAAAAATAAAACTTAGGGAAAAAACACGTTTCATCATTTATAAATGTTTGGGGGAGTAGTTCCCAATTTCCCTTTAAACTTCAAAATCAAGCAATTTCCTCCCTTAATATTTTAGAAAAAGAGATTAAATGATTCCTTTTTAGTTCAGCAACTGAAATTTTGTTTTATAAATAGTATGATCAAAATGTCATCAAGATCCTCACTACAAAAAAGAACTTTGCTAGTTGTTTGTCTCCAATCAACTGATCTTCATGTTCTCTTAAAGGTCCTGGTGGTACCCTTAAACCTATGCAAAATTATGCATTCTTGTAACACTGTAAACCATAGTCATTTGCATAGTGGAGTTCCACAACTTATCCATCTTAGTCAATCCTCATCATCCACTTTACACACCAACCCGCACCACCTCAAAAAAAAATAAAAATAAATAAATAAATAAAATAAAAGAAATGACAAAATTATCCCCAATGCAGTAGGTCTACTATGCTAAGCATTTGAACACATATGGCTACATCATGAAAATAGGAAACCTACTCCCTTTGTCATTGTTACTGTTGCATTCTATCTCATTGTACTTATTAGATAATTTTTGATGGGAATTAACTCATAAAACCCCAAAGCCCCTTGGAGGTGGAAAAGGCAAGAGATCTTTTGGGCAGAAGTCAAGTACACATACAAATAAAAATGTACATGCATAATCTCAAAACTATTACTTTTTGGAGTGATACATTTCCAAATTATTCACACATTCAAACAATTAACACCAATATTCCTTTAAATAATTAAACAAATATATGAAAAAAGTGTTATCTTCTTTTCAATAAAGTGCACGCATAAGAAAAAGTGAAAAGAGTATACTTGTTGACAAGAAAACAATTTTGAAAAAAAATACTACAAAATCAAATGCAAGAAAAATCAATAATAATAACAAATATTCAAACACATCATACCATGATAATCAAAGAAATACTGGAATCGAAAGTAACATTCTAATTAATTAAAGGTGTCAATGGTGGTAACTTGTTCATAATTACCTTAAGAATCTCAAACTACAATCGCTACAAGGTGTCAATAGCTAGCTACATTAACACAGCTGCATGATTAAGTGTACTCTAATATGAAATTAACAAAATGAATTTACCATAGTTGACACAAGAAACGCTACTGGATATTGTACCTTTCTGTGAAAAAACCTGATTAGTTGGAAAAGCAAGAAACAAACTATTGTAGCCAAATCTAGTGCAGCAACTGAGTATAGAGCCATGACTCATACATCATGCAAGCTTATGTGGATTAAGCACTTACTTGAAGAATTCAAATTCATCGTGAAGGTACCTAAGACTATGCATTGTGATAAGTTGAGCATAATACTAAAAAATGAGCATGCATAATCCCACAACTATTTAGTTTTTGTAGTAAAAAATCTCAAACTATTCACAAGTACAAGCAAATACCACCAATCTTTAAAAAAAAAAAAAAAGGGTTAGACCACATCATCTTCTTAATAAATGCATGCATAAGATCATGGAACAAACCTCTTGGAAACTGAGGCTGAGTTGTAGATCGTTCTCTGTGATCAACGGATTTGATCACAGAGAACATGGAACAATTAATACCCGTTTTTCACTGCATCTTCTTAGAGAAGGCCACCCACTATCATACTTTGATCATTACACTTGCTTCGTTTGAACTATGTATGAATTCCACCATCAGTACAAGTTTGACACATGTTAGCACATGACTTAAGTGTAATGTTATTCTTAGGTGCACATTAAATAAGCACATGCTTAGGGCAAAGATTAAAGGGGAAAAGATGATGATGGGTCCCATTAGAGGTTCCACATGATAAAGGGTTATAGAGTGCAGTCTCTAGGTTAAAAAGTAGCGTCTTGGTAACTTGTAAACTCATAACTGGTGTGTGTGACGGAATCGTGTCAATTTTAATTAAGTTACCAAAGGGATGTGAAGTTGCCACTAATCATTGGGTTTTTTTCTAAAGTGTGATTGGTTTATTACGAATCTTAGGCTAAGAAAAATGCCGTTTTTCCTAATCTAATACTGACGAATAAAAAAAAATCTTAATTCTTAAGTTTGGAAATCTAGTTACGCATGGAGAAGGTGTTAAGCACCCCACAATGCTTGTCTGTAGATAGTCTCTTGTTTTGGCAAAATCTTAGTTTTAAGACATTGGTGATTTAAAATAAGCTATTGGCATTAGCTTTTGGGGCTTTAACGGAATTGAGCTTTGAGATTTGATTTCGGAAAGGGTGTGATCTTGATCGATGCTTCTCTTGTGTTTAAAATTTTCGCTGGATTTCCGCCACAAAAATCTAGCTGAAACTATATGCCCACGTATTTTTGCAAAACTTACGAATTCAGGGTCGTTTATGCTCTGGCTTAGGGTCCAAGGTAGTTGGAATATGTTGAAGAGTATATGGATGACAATAGCACTACAAAGAAGCTACCACATTTAAGAAGGCAACCACACCCTCTACAAATTTGTTCTTCATAATGTGAAGTTACAGGCTTTGAGATCAACTATGTAGATATCGAATACGGCTGTGTTTGGCCACAGCAACAAATAAAAACACAAGTTCTATATAGCAATAATAATTATAAGAGATGGGTTCAAGTTACACGTGGTGTAACTTGACAAGAATTACACTATTTGTAGATCGTAGATTTGTAATTAATCTAACGGTTAAAAAAATAGCATTAAATGCTAATTGACTTACACCTCATTCACTTAATTAATAGCAATTTTTTTTCTCTCTCCTTATTTATTATTTAAAACTTTTACATATATTCCTTTTATTGCCAATGACTTTACAAATATATTTGCAATATTTTTTTTTCCTTCTCAAAAAAAAAAAAACATTTATATTTGAAATTATTTGTTAAGTTGATGACAATGCATTAATATATTTTTTTAATAAAATACTATTAGTATTTTATTAAATAATATACAAAGTTTAATATAACTTAAATATATAAACACACGTTAAAAATAAGTTAAAAATTTTATAATAAAGACTTTATGAATGGATTGGGTTAGATCAATCACCTAGTCGGATTGAGTCAAAATCATATACCGGAAAAAACATTTTAGACAAAAATAGAGTGCTATAACTATTATCTATATTTTATTTTTTTGCGTTCGATTTTTTAAAAGTCATTGGCAAAAAAAAAAGGAATATATATCAAAGGTTTTAAATAATAAATAAGGAGAGAGAAACAAAATTGCTAATAATTAAATGAATGAGGTGTAAGTCAATTAACATTTAATGCTATTTTTTTAACCATTAGATCAATTACAAATCTACGGTCTACAAATTGTATAACTCTTGTCAAGTTACACCAGGTGTAATTTAAACTCATCTCTAATTATAATATAGAGAGAACATGTAACTTACAGCGGGGGCCGGCTGAATGGTGGAGCAAGCGATGCGGTCACCTAAGGCTCCAAGTAAAAAAAAAAGGCCCCCATATTTCAATCAATAGGGATATTTATAATCAATAAATAAAATAATATTTTTTTACCAGATGAAAAACAAATAAAAAATAGAGAAAAATGCAACGTCCACAATATTTTTTGCAACACTTTTACAACTAATGCTAGCCTGTTATTGATGGCAAAAAAAAAAAAAAAATTATAGTGATATTTTCAAATAGAAAACAAAAAGTAACTTAAAACCTAGGGGTTGTTGTAAAAAAAAATTTGTAAATGTTACACTTCTAGCAAACTGTTAATAGTTCTCATCTAAGTCTACTACTAATACCACTCTTTTACTTACCATTATCAATTTACCACATCAACAAGTATGAAAAATTTTGTCAAATTTTTTCTGTCTATAGAATTTCTAAAAAATGAAAAAATTATTCATTAGTAATAAACTTTTGCATCTAAAACAAGATAAACCCCAAATACAAGAAGCCACCGTAACTTACAGCAACATGCAATCCAAGAAGTGAATGTAGTGATCCATGGAATATTTCTGGACGGACACAGTTGTCAACTCAAACTTGCCCCAGTCCTCGTGCTCATGCTCATATATTGGAGAAATGTCAAGTATGACACAATAAAGGTATTCAATAGACGATTGTGGGTCCTTCTTCTTGACGGAGGACTGCAAGAGAAGGCAGAATTTCTGATTAACTAAATGAAGAAAACCAGGACCACGCGAATAAATACTAGTAAAATATTCGCGCCTCCCAAATATAGTGGCTGTGTTCAGATGATCCTCGAACCACATATTCCTATCCAAATCGTAGGCGCGTATAGTACATTCGTGACTACATTCTTCAGTGGAAATCCAGTAGAGAGTATTACCGACAGTTACAGCTCTCCCAGCATCTGGGGGAAGATGAACACTTGCCTCGCTCTCGTGAGGCACAAGCGTGTTCCAACAACGAGTCATAATATTATAGCTATAAAATAACATAGGATGACGATCCCAACGTTGTTTAGCTATAATAATCTCTTTTTTGGACTTGAGAAGACCAGAAATCATAATTGAGGAATGAATTTGATCAGGAGGACTGGGTAAGGATTCCCACTTTTTCTCTTCTGGGTCAAAAACCTCTATCCAGCCATCAGCTTGCTTTTGATTCGGTAGGAAACCGCCAAGAACGTATAACTTGTGATCAACAACCATGGTGTGAGGATTGTATCTGGCAAAATTCATTGGAAGTCCTGGCTTCCAATCCTCCTCAAGTGGGGGTGGGGATGCCTTATCAGAATCAACATGCAAAGAATCGTAACCAACATGCATAACATCGTAGTAATCAACATCCATAGGTATGGATGCCACCTGTGCCTCACCTCTATGTGCCTTACCAGAACCAGGCTTCCGTAGTGAGGGTGAGAGTGGGGGTATAGAACCAGGCTTCAAATCCTCAAAAGATTTAAAGTCTAGTAACCACACATCGTTGAGGAGAGTATCGCCACCAAGAGAATAAATAAGGCCGCCTAAGGCTGCATACGATGGCAAATGTTTGGCTACCGAAAACGGGGTGAGTTCCCTTGTGCTGCTCTCCGTTTTCTCAGAAAGACATGTCTCTTCGACTGAGACATCAATAAGGTACCACTCTACACATCCTGAACGGAATTGCCCACAAAAACAGATCCGAAATTCTTCATACGGCCCTGAAATCGCCGAATCTTTCTCCTCCATAGATATATGACCTTTCGATTGAGAAAACTACGGTAATTTAAGGGCAGATTGCAAAGTTTACGGTTCAGAATTGGAATGAGAGACAGACAGAGATAGCGGAAAGGGGCAGCCGCTTCGTTGGGATTTAGGGTTAGGTTAGGGGTCCGATTCTTTCTTTTCTCCTTACTATATATTATATCTCGACCATAAATTCTAATCTATATATATACATACCCAAACCTTCAAGAATTCCACAATTTTTCACATCATCAATTTAATTTATAATTTTTTTAAATTTTTTAAAACTAAATGGTGAGAGAGTCCTAACAGGAGTCTCTCTCTTTTTTCCTTAATCCTAAAGTTTTTTTTTTTTTACGTGAGCTTTTTTTTTTATTTTTTTGAAACCTAAAGTAAGTCCTTTTAAAAAAAAAAAAATTCTGATAACTCTAGAAAATCAGTGGGTTGAAAATCTTCAGACTTCGACAATCTCGAGAATTGAATCCTGTAAAACCAAACTCAATCAGAGTAAAGACCGGTGGAGACCGGCCTAAGACCCTCTGATGATGAAGTTAGAAGGCTAGAATAGAGAGGAAAAATATCTAAGTGTTTATTTCCTTCTCCAAATGAAAGAGTCAGAATCCTTTACCTCTACGCAGAATCGTGTTTATATAGTGCATGGAACGGTTATTTTCTCTGATAACCGTTCCTATTGTCGAGGAGTTCATCAAAATCGGAGGTAACTTCCATAACTTCCGTAGAAGTTGCTTCATCTGAACCGGTGTCTCACTGTGAGCAATGGAGGTTTTGAATTATTGGTTAAGTCATGAATGCTTGGCTCGTCCATCTCTAACTAGGAGTGGACGTGCCTTAGTATGGCCATGCCTTCCCCGTCCGTCCTTTGAGACGGACGAGACCTTGTTCGTCCGTCCCAAAGGACGGACGAGGCAGCTTGGCTGTGCCATCTTTCTTTCTTCGTAGACGAGCCATATGGACAATTTTTTTCGAGGTGGTCTTTTATGTCATCATCAGTTGCCCCCTTGTTCATTGGGTCGTCCTAAGACAAATAGGGTGTGTTAGCAGCGGTTTGGTGTGCCACGTGTCAAGAGTTTGTTGGTGGAAAAATCTCGTCGATTGATCTACCCGAGGAGTGTGCCACGTGTCTCTTAATGACTGGGCTACGTCGCTTCAGATGCCTGAGCTTGCTTCCTATATATAGTGGAATACCTCCAGTACCCTCTTCATTTCTGAAATTTCTTTCCCTGTCCTTCCTCGTCTTAGATATTCGTCTAAAAGCTTCTCGCGTCTATAGCCTTCATCCGTCCTAGATCCAGGTATTTTTCTTTTTCTCGTCCTTAGTTTTCCTGTTAAGATGGTAGATATTGTACTTTCCTCGTCTAGTGATAGTATAGACAAGGCTATAGACGAATATAATGACGAGAGTAGTTACAATAGTTCTAGTAGCAGTAGTGACAGTAGTGGGGGGAACACCACGGACGAGGAGTACGTCTCTGGCGTCCCTGGGCTTCCTGTGGAAGTTTTACAGGAACAGCTTAGGAAGGCCTTTGGGTCTTAAGCTGGTACTTCATCCAGTTCCCCTCGTCCTAACCCCTTAGATGAAGAGGAAGTGATTGTGTACAGTTGTGCAATAGATATCCCCTCCAAGACGGACGAGCAGAGACTGAGAAACCTTAGGGAGTGGTACCAAATCCCAGACGAGTTTAACCCTAGGTTACCCGTCCGAGGAGAATGGTGTTGCAACCCTCGCTTCAGGGTTGGCGTCTATGAAGCTTACCTCTTGGGGGGTTTAAGATTTCCTTTGAACGCATTTACTAGGGAGTTGTTAATTAGGTTAGGTTTAGGAATATGTCAATTCAACCCAAATGCATGGAGACTAATCGTCTCAATGCAAGTTTTGTGGGGTGAAGTATTTGGAAGGGACCGTCCTCTCACTGTGGACGAGTTCCTTTATTGCTACAAACCTTCAGAGATACACCAATCCCCTGGCTTCCACCAATTTATAGCCAGGGGTAAAGATTGTAGGTTGATCAAGTCCTTGGCCTCGTCTGACAGAAAGTGGAAGACGGAATTTTTCTTCGTCTCTGGCTTCTGGGCTGGAAATCCTGTAGACGTTGGCCGGGACTCGTTTGGCCGTTATACTGGGGACCTAGGAAACCTTCGTCCTGAAGGTAAGTTGTTCCCCTTTTTCTTTTTATTTCGTCTTTATATTAGTTTATTTATTTTTAATATTGACGGCCAACTAACAGGAGTATGTTTTATTTCAGCTGTTGAACGTCCGTCCTTGAGTAAGTTTTTTCGTGACCGCGTCCACAGAGCTCGTCTTCACGTGGATAGGGACTTTCATTTCTTGGTATCACTTAGACGCCTTGCCAAGTGGGGTTTGGGTCCTAATCCATCTGACGAAGCTATTGCTCACGAGGTCACAGTAAGGAGAAGTAAGTTTCTAGTCCTTGTCGTCGTTGCACTTTGTTTTGTTTTGTTTATAAAGGTGTTTTTATCTCCTCTTTTTTTTTGTAAAAAAGGAATGGCAACAATGAAGGGAAACAAAGGGAAAGACGTGGCTGCTGAGGGGGATCGTCCTGAGGGCGATGTTCAGACTCGTCCTACGACTGGGGAGAAGAGGAAAACTTTGTCAAGGAACTTGGACTTGGGAAATCTCCCCAGTCGTCGAGGCAAAAAAGCCAAGCCCAGCTCGACTCAAGTGATCAAACCTCCCTCGTCTCAACAGCCAGTGCAGGTAGTTGATGTGGACTTGTCCACCCCAGTCGAGACCACCCCGTCCTAGGCCACACCGTCCAGGACTGTGTCAACTCTGTCTCAGCCTCCCAGGACAGCCTCCTCCAATATCATTGAGAATGAGGACTTGGCCTGGGAACGCTTTAAGAAGGTCGTGACGGACGAGGACATAAACGCTTGCTATGATATGTCCCTTAAAGATTTTGAACATTCTGGTGTTCATGATCTCTTCAAGGTAATATTCCTACCTCGTCTTGAGCAATGATTCATTTTTCTTCCTCGTTTTTTTTTTTTTTTTTTTTTTGTTATTTACCGGTTATAATTTTTTTTTTTTTTTTTAAGTAAAAGGGCTTTTAAGGGGGTTAGGATGGAGAATTACAAATTTAGATATAGGGGGATTGGAATGTAACTGTATTTAGCCCTGACCATTTTGTTTCTTTCTATGGTAGTTTCCTTTTAAAGTGTTGTTAGAGAGGAAGAAGAGCTAAATGCTGGCTAATGTACTGTCTGCCTCTTTGTTTTATATATTGTCCTTACAGATAAGGCCTTCGTTTGTTGCCAGATTAACATGTTTGGGAAATTATATGTATCAATTTGCCGATCCGTACTTGCAACTATGTTTTGTCCATTTCTTTCTTCTTTCTTCTTTTTATTTTTTTCTTTATTCCTTTTGGTTTTCTTTTTTCCTTCTTCGTTTCTTTGTTTTTTTAGGGATCTTTTTCTTTCTCCCCCCTTTTCTTTTAGTATTATAAGACCCTCTTCGCTTGAAATAGGTCATTTTCATGATTTAGATTCAATGTCATCGGTCTAAAATATATCTAGTACATATTATGTTAGTTATAATTTTAAATGATTAACAGATCCAGAAAATAAAATCTTAACTATGAAATGAAGAGGATTTATTCCACTATTTTAAGCACGGAAATAATTTTGATTACTTAGACTTGAAATGAATCGTTAATGTTTCACACATTACTATTGTAAGGACTAGATTTGAGTTCTTTACCCAAAAGGTGGATGATTAGGCCCAAAAAGTCCAAAATAATGAAATTGTAGAGAGTGAGTTGGAAAACTAGGTTAAATGAGTTGAACAACAAGTAAAGTGGATTCGAATGACAAGAAAAAGAAGACGGATAAGTTTTAACTATAGAAAATCGTCCTCAGCACGGTCCGAGGAGATCAGTTCATATATATATTACTCTTAAATTTGATTACAAGTTTGGTTTTTGATTGCTAAGTGTTTCTCGCTTGATTTCTCCCACTTTCTCCCTCAGGGGTTTCTTACATTATATATCTCCCTTTCAATGATCTTAGCCCTCCATTTGTTAATCATCCAAGCCACTTCTTAAGTGCTTGTTCCATCAGACACCCCTTCTGGCCCTTTGTGAGTTGGGGTAACCAAGGCAGCACTGTTCAGGGGTCTTCTCCATATAAATGCGGCCAGAAAGTTAGCTGCAAAGCATTCAATGCGATGGTAGCAACTTTTCCTTAAATATTTCCTCATCCCCATTATTCCAGTACGTTCATAATGCATGTCACTATCAGTGGAATTTCCTGAAAAGTCACTTTGAATGATAGGATATACATTTAATTTGTGTTTTGTTTATCCGAGGAAACACTCCTCCTCGGACCACCTTTTCCAGCCTTTCCACTTGCATCTTAATTATGAGAATTTAAGCTTAACACTCTCATTACTGTTTATTCGTCCTCAAGCCAACCAATGTCCTCAGCCAAGGCTCAAGGCCCAAGGCCCAATATACAATTTTGGACCCTTATCCCTACAACTATCTTTGGATATGCACATATAACATATGTTTTGAATTACTACATTTTTTATGCTTAAATGAATCCTTGTGAGTAGATTTCCCCAAAAATAAGAATGAATTCCTTAAGGGAATTATTCCTTGAGAATGGGGGTTCTCGCAAAATTTAGGTTGAGGTCAGCCAATATACCTAGATACTCTTGTTTTTGAATGTATGCTATTAGTGCAATCAGAAGTCTTGGAACGAAAATTCAACTACTTTATTTTTTTTATCTAATGTTAAAGCTTAAATTTGTTGCATCGGTTATTAGTTGACACACAAGCATAGCTAGCTGTCAAAGTAAACAAAAGGCTGTTCTATCAAAAGCGAATTTGATTGCAGTTTTACATGCATACTACCATGGAAATATTGATCCAAGTTCAACGTAAAATAGAATTGTGACCTCAGTTAAACAGGTTTGGGCTTAGTATTCATTGATCATGGTAAGGAATCAGCAATGGTATTAAAAAAAAAGTAGTAGAGATGGGATTCATGATTGATTGGATTGGATTAGGTTCATTCCAATCAAACAAGAGCCAAAATGCGTCATTTCTTTCTCTGGCGTCTGCAATAACAAGTTCACAACTACTGTCTGCTATGTCTTAGACGGGCATGACAGGCAGCATATACTCTTTTTGCCTTTTGGGTCAGTGTAGGCAGCATATTGATACATTTCCTCCACATACTATATTCTTTCGGTTCAAGAGGTCTGGTTTTATTATAAAAATAAGGCCCTCTTTTTGAAAGGCTTATCCAGGGGTTCCATACACCCAAATGGGCCAATGATGGACCAAAAAGAGAAGAAATGCCCAAAACCTCTTTTTTTCTTGGGCTTAAGAACTTGACCCAACCCCCTGACGCTCACCTGCTGCGCGTTTTGTGAGTTGCATTTTCTCCCCATTTTTTTTTTTTTTGGCCCGGATTTGACGACAGCGGAAGACAATTTTTACTGTGCATAAACAGTGCAATACTGTTCATGCACTGTTTATATACTGTTCACACATTAAAAAATATTAAAAATAGGTCACACGGTACTATTCATATATTTAAAAATTATTTTACTACAGAGTTTTCAGCAACAATCAGTTTTCAATAACTTTCAGCAACAATAAGTTGTATCCAAACGAACCCTAACATTTTCACACCATATTCCTTCCATATTTGTTTTGAGTTGCGGTGAGTTATGGTATAAATTACAAAGTTTATGTACAATAAAATTTTATAATATTTTTATAACACCAACCAATTAGTTTTTTATGCAGCTCAAGATCGAACCATAAATTTCTTGTTTAATCGAACCATAAATTTCTTGTTTAAGGATAAGAGAGTTTATCAATTGAGTTAATTGAAAGTTATTCTTTGTTTTTAATTATGATGAGTATGCTATAATTTTATTTCATTTTGACACATAGCAGTATGACACCTTTGCTTTTGCAAAAACTTTGTGAGATTCATTGTGTTCGAATAAAAAGTTAATTTTTATATTTTATTGGCAATTTATAAAGCTATTGAGAAGAATTCTTTTTAAAAGTTGATGAGACAAAAAAAAAAAAAAACCCACCAGTGAGCCACACGTACTCGCACGTTCGGAATGCAACCTGCACAACATAAGAAAGGAGAAAGACCTAACAGAGAGCACTGGTGTGATGCCGACCAAATACTCTCCGAAGGTCAAGTTAGAATCGTTTACAACTCCAGAGTGCTAGAGAGGGTCAATTATGCGTACCTTGATTTGTGAGGGTATTGGAGTTTTTATAGTGGTCGAAAGTTGACCTCTTTTACTTGGAGTTGAAGTCCTTTCCTTGTAGAAATCCTCTTTAGGAGTCCAAAACGTGATGGACAAGTCTTTTCCTTATAGAGAAGATCTTCATCAATATACGTAATATCTGGAATCCTCCTTGCATTAGGATCCTATTTCCTTTAGGATTCTATGGTGTATGCCACAAGTATTCCTATCAAGAGTTTCTGACTGACCCATGGCCAATCAATCCGTCTATACTCCATCCGTTCATTATGGATCCATCCTCAACAAGTCTTGCACACAATAGGCTTATCTATTTTACGGCCCATAAACAATGAACAGCCCGGTCCGTTACACTAGGATCTGTCGCCATACATTTTTCCCTCTTTCAGTTGCCCTCTCACCCGATGGGTTCGTCATACATAAGAAAACGGACCCATGGGGTGACGATTCAAAGTCTCAAGCAAACGGCCATGATACATAACTCCGTGAGCTTATGCCCGTACCTTGACAGGTTTAACAGGAACCCATTTATGACCTGTGATGCGTGTCACTCTTTTAATGGCTGTTGTTTTAGAACGAGGTGTCGCTTCGTCTTCCGTGCACCTCTTCTATAAATATCACCCCTTCCTACTCTCATTTTTCTACTTTCTACTGAAAAATATTGTCAGAGCACGTCCATCACACCTGTCAGAGACCACTCCGTTCAGCTCCTGCACCAGCCTTCTGCACCTTCGTTTGCTCATTCCATAATCTTGGTAAGTAATCTTTTATCCATCTTCTTTTTAATTCTCATTTACTTTTTGGTGTTATATATATTTTCTTAGACTTTAAGCCCCCGTCACTCTTTCCAAACCCGTTAGAGTCTTAGGTTTTGTCATTACATGTAAGCCATGTTTAGTGCGTTAAGTAATCAGTCGGTCATTCGTGACGGGGCGGACTACGAAAAGGTATATCCGTCAGGTCGCAAAGACCAAGACGATCTAAGCGAGGAGAGTAGTCCGTATTCATCTTCCCCATCCTTAACAAATGAGGATATGGAGATGGATGAGATAGAGGAGGGTTCCGCTGATGATGAAGATCAAATAATTAGATCCGTTGTGGGAGCTGATGGACTTAGGGAGTTCATCATGCTTCCAGAATGAACGATGAATACCTTTATATCCACCATCAAAGAACCACATTTTAATACCCTTAGAGCCCGTTACCAAATCCCAAACTACATCCCTATCCGTCTGCCCTACAAGTCAGAAAAATGTTATTATGAAGGAGTAGACGGTATCGGGGTGTACAAACAGATGCTCAAGGCAAGCCTCAGGTTTCCTCTGAGTTCCCTGCACCGTGAACTCCTCAAATACCTAGGCTTATCCGTCAGCCAGATATCCCCAAATGCTTGGAGGGTCTTCATAGCAATGGAGGTCTTGTACAGAGCAATGATAGACGGTAAAAGAAGGTTGACGGTACAGGAATTCCTCCACTGCTACCGTCCAGACGAGATAGATAAATCAAGGGGGATGTATAGTTTCGTTCCTAGGAGCCCCGTCTTGAAAGTGATCTACGAAACCCCAGATTCTAATAGAGATTGGAAAAGCCGTTATTTTTTCATTGAGGGCGACGGTTGGATGTGTTATCCAAGGGAAACAGATCACATGCCTGTCGACAAGATTTGAGGCTTATTAAACCTGTCTGGTATGAACCTGTCATATAGAAATTATTCTAAGTTTATTTAATACTCATTGTGTTTTGAACGTCCGTCTTCTTTTGTATAGTCCGACGGCGTCCATAAGTCGCTCTCGAGGAGTTCAGTTTCCTTGAGAAAATTTTTGCTAAGTCCAAACCAGAGGAACAAACTTGGGCCAAACTTGTCAACCTCAACACCATCCATTGGTACTGTGACAGGCCTGAGCCAACTCCAGTGGCAATTAAGTACGAAGAGCGCACCCGTCAATGTAAGTCCGTCGTTCTTCCTTGTTCAAATTGATTTTTTTTTTGACACCCGTCTACCTCTTCAGAGATGGACGACGCTAAAAGGAGAGCGGCTATCAGATTACAAGCTGCCAAAAATAAAGAAGCCGGTGCGAACCCTATGGGGACGGGCTCCATCAAGCAACTAATGAAAAGGAAGCAACCGTCAAAGGGTGACCGTGCACCCAAAAAGCCCAAGGTTCCTCTGGAGCCCGTCGTTGGCTTGATGGCTAGGGGGCTAAAACGGTCACCCCCGTGAAACATGGGGTCGGTAAGAACCTAATGATAGATTCGTCCATAAGCCAAAAGAAACCGCCTGTTTTACTCCGCAAGGACTCCAAATACGCCCTTGAGAGGCTCTCGTCCATCATAACTACCGAGGACTATGAGGACTTGGGTAACCACTCGACGGAGGCGATGGGAGAGACGGCCCTTTTTAGCATTGCACAAGTAACTCATCCGTCATCATATAGTCCGTCCTCTCCCCCTTCTCTTTTTTCTTTCAAGTTTAATTTATGTTTTCTTCCAGGCCATGATTATGGTGAAGGGGATGATGGGACGGTATCTTAACCATGAGACGACCTTAGACCGTGTTCGTGAGAAGGCCAAGGTGACAGAGAACGAGCTGCTCGAGTTGAAGACCTGAAAGGTCGTCTAAGAACAGAAACTTAAAATGGCTGAAACAGCTAAGGATAAATGTATCAAGCTAACGGAGCGTCTGAAGAAAGCTCTGGAGGAAAAAGACAAGGAAGTCCGTCAAGCTAAGGAGGTCACAATACGGGAGTATCGTGACTCCAACGCCCTAATTACAGAGCTTAGCCTTTCATATAACGATGGTTTTGACGATGCCATTCGTCAGGTGAAGATCTTGAATCCAAAGATGGACTTGTTAACCGTTGCCATTACTGCCCCTAAGCAAACATCCATCCAACCTGCCCAATCAGATGATACAAACGATCTTTTTGGTGAGAACCCCCCTATCCGTGAAGCTCCTGTTGACCAGACGGTTGTTGAAAGTGATCCTAAGGATGATCAGGCCCGTCATAACGAGGAAAAAGATACTCCTGTTGATAATTTGTAATAACTTAGTGTTTTTTTTTTTAATTTTTTTAATTTTTAATTTTTTATTTATTTTTATTTTTTATGTATGTAAGAATATTCGGAGGACAATATGTTATTACTCCGTCATGTGCTTTTTGGATCATGTAGATATCTTCCCTTCGCGGGCTCTTTTTATTATTATTATTAATACACGTCCTTGTTTCTATCAATATGTTTACTTGTTTGATACTTTGTTCATGGAGCTCCATCAACTTTGTGGATATATCCGTTTGTTTTATGGTTCGTCCACTTTGTAGATTTAGAACGTTCATCCATTGGGGATGGCCCGTCCATTTCGTGGACCTTATTTATATTCATCCACCATGTGGATTTGGAATCTTTCATCCTTTTGGGATGATCCGTCCATATTGTGCCAACAGCTACCCGTCCGCTTTTGGACAAAGTGTTTTCATTCTCATATGATGGACCGTCCACTTAGTGGATCTTTATTCATTTATTTCCGTTCAATTTTGAACTTCGGGTTTTCATCCTCTTGGGATGATCCGTCCACATTGAGGGTTTAGTTATACTCGTCCTCTTTTGGACTTGTTACTTTTCATCCTCTTGGGATGATCCGTCCATCTTGCGGACTTACTTATATTCATCCATTTTTGGACTTTGTTAATTCATCCCGTTGGGATGGTCCGTCCACTTTGTGGACTATGTTTATACCCGTCCATCTAGTGGAACTATGCCCGTCCACTTTTGGACCTAGAGTTATCATCCTCTTGGGATGGTCCGTCCATTTTGTGGACTTGTTTATATCCGTCCGTTATTGGACTTTGTTAATTCATCCTTGGGGATGGTCTGTCCACTTTTGGACCTAGAGTTATCATCCTCTTGGGATGGTCTGTCCATTTTGTGGACTTGTTTATATCCGTCCGTTATTGGACTTTGTTAATTCATCCCCTTCGGATGGTCCGTCCACTTTTTGGACCTAGTGTTATCATCCTCTTGGGATAGTCTGTCCAATTTGTGGACTTGTTTATATATCCGTCCGTTATTGGATTTTGTTAATTCATCCCCTTGGGATGGTCTGTCCACTTTGTGGACTTAGTTTATACCCATCCAATATTGGGCATGGCAAATTAAATGGGAAAAACACAGTTGTGCCTGAATATTTCTCTTATTGAAAGAAAACCATGTAGAAAAAGTACCTGCCCCCTTGGGCTTAAAAAGGCACTAGCGATAGCAAAACCAAAAATTGTTCGAAGTAAAAACTAATAAAACTTGATAATAAACTGGAAACTGGGGGGTGTTGATGCTCTTCATGTCGTTTCTACTGGTAGTATCTTCGTAGGTGCTCCGTGTTCCATGGGTGCTGTAGCTTCCGTCCGTCCATAGTTTTGAGGTGGTAGGTTCCTTTCCTTTGCCATGATGAGATCCTGTATGGTCCTTCCCAACTGGGGCCGAACTTTCCTTTTAAAGGGTCCCTAGCAACTCTCATTACCTTTCGTAACACAAGATCTCCGATTTGAAAGTCTCTATGTCTGACATGGGAGTTGTAGTATTTCGCCATGAGGTTCTGGTATTGTGCCAACCTTTGCTCTGCTATAGCCTGGATTTTGTCTACCAGGTCTAACTGAAGCTGCAAGGCCTCTTTGTTCTTATCCGTGTTGTAGTTGTCCACCCGATAGCTCGTAAGCCCTACCTCCGCTGGAATGACAGCCTCACTTCCATATGCTGGTCTAAATGGTGTTTCTCCAGTGGGTGTTCTTGCCGTAGTACGATACGCCCGTAAGACGCTCGGTAGTTCGTCAAGCCAGATGCTCTTAGCCCCCTCAAGCCGGGTCTTGATGATCTTGAGTAAGGACCAATTCGTGACTTTGACTTGCCCATTGGCCTGTGGGTGTGCAGGCGATGAGTAATGATTCCTAATACCCAGCTCCAAACAGAAGTCCCTGAACACACTATTGTCGAATTGCTTTCCGTTGTCGAAGACGAGCACTCTGGGTATCCCGTACCTGCATATGATATTTCTCCATAAAAAACTCCGGATGTTCTTCTCCGTGATAGTGGCTAGGGCTTCTGCCTCTACCCACTTAGTGAAGTAGTCGATACCAACTACCAGAAATTTTAGCTGCCTTGATGCCGTCGGGAAGGGGCCCATGATATCTAGTCCCTATTGGGCGAATGGCCAAGGGGTCGCCATGGGTGTTAGTTCCTCGGTTGATTGCCTGACCAGATTACTGAACCTTTGACGTTTGTCACAAGTCTTGACATAAGCTTGTGCGTCTTTTTGCATGGTAGGCCAACAGTACCCTGCTCGGATCAATTTGTGCACTAAGGACTGTGCCCCTGAATGGTTTCCACAGACCCTCATGGACTTCTCTCATTACGCAGTCTACTTCCTCGCGGCCCAAACACCTTAGGTAAGGTCGTGAGAATCCCTTTTGTATAAGACATTATTGATTAGCACAAATCGCGAGGCTTGGACTTTCAGTTTCCTGGCTGTGTCTTTTCCGTCTAGTAGTGTGCCCGTCTTTAGGTATGCTATTAACGGCACAATCCAATTATTCTCAGAATTCACTTCCTGCACTTTTGTTTCGTCATCAATAATTGAGGAAACTTGGACGAATGACAATACATGATCAGGTACTAGCATAAATTCTGCCGAGGCTGCTTTTTCCAGTCGGTCGGCACATTCGTTCTCCTCCCTTGGGATTTGAACGAATTTGACTTTGAGGCTACTGATTCGATTCTTGACTTTTTCCAGGTATTTCTTCATCCTTTCATTTTTGCACTCGTAGACGCCATTAATTTGACTTGTTATTACCTGGGAATTACAATGCACAACCATGGTTTCAGCACCTGCTGCCTTCGCGAGGTCTAACTCTACCACCAATGCCTCATACTCGGCCTCGTTGTTGGTTGTTGGGAAGTCCAGTCAAATCATGCATTCGATTTTACCTCTGTCAGGGGTTTGGATTACCACACTGGCACCTCCAGCTTGCCTGTTTAAAGATTTGTCCGTGTGGATGCTCCATTGTCTGAGGGTGTCTGCCCCCTTGCCTTCTAATTAAGTATATTCAGCGATGAAGCCTGCCACAGCTTACCCCTTTATTGTAGTTCTCGGGCGATACTGTATATCAAACTCGCCTAGCTCTATTGCCCACAGAGCCATTCGTCCGGCAGCCTCAGGGCTACTCATGGCTCTATTTAGTGGCTGATCTGTCAAGACTACAATGGTATGGGCCTGGAAGTGCGGCTTGAGTTTTCGGGCTGCAGTCACTAGTGCGAAGGCCAATTTCTCCATCTAGGGGTACCTCTCTTCTACCCCTCGAAAACCCCTACTTATAAAATAGACGGGTCGTTGAGATCCTTCCTATTCTTCTACTAAGGCCGCGCTGACCGCCGCTTGCAAAACCGCTAAGTAGAGGCAGAGTTCTTCCCCTGGTTTGGATGGGCTAAGCAATGGTGGGGACGCAAGGTATTTCTTTAGATCTTCAAATGCCTTCTGGCACTCGTCCGTCCATTCGAATGACTTTCTCAAGGTGCGGAAGAATGGTAGACATTTGTCCATCGCTTTTGAGACGAACCTGTTTAAGGCTGCAATTTTGCCATTCAAGCTTTGCACCTCTTTCACCGTCCTCGGTGATTTTAACTCCATTATAGCCCATATCTTCTCTGGGTTGACCTCTATACCTCTTGGGACACCAGAAATCCCAAGAATTTTCCCGCCGTTACTCCAAACACGCACTTGCTTGGATTTAGCTTTATGTCGTATGACCGAAGGGTGTTGAACATCTCTTTGAGGTTGTCTAGGTGGTCATTTTCGCGCAGGCTTTTTACTAACATGTCGTCAACGTAGACTTGTACGTTCCTCCCAATCTGGTGTGTGAATATTTTGTTCATTAGCCTCTGGTACGTCGTCCTTGCATTCTTGAGTCTGGATGGCATTACCTTGTAGTAGAAAAGTCCTTGGCTGGTGACAAAGGAAGTTTTCTCTTGGTCAGCTTTCTTCATCTTGATCTGATTGTAGCCCGGAAAGGCATCCATGAAGCTTAGGAGCTGGTGTCTGGCCGTTGAGCTTACCAGAGTATCTATCCGAGGGAGGGGGTAGCTCCGTAGCTGTCCTTCGAGCACGCCCTGTTGAGGTCCGTGAAGTCGACGCACATTCACCACTTTCCGTTAGCCTTCTTGACCATGACCACATTCGCCAACCAATCTGGGTAATATACTTCTCGAATGAAATCTGCTTCTAGTAGTTTCCTGATCTCTTCCGCTATCACTCTGTCTTGTTCCTGAGCGAACACTCGCTTTTTTTGTCAGACGGGCGAGGATGCGGGGTTCACATTAAGCTCGTGAACCATGATTGAAGGGTCAATCCTGGGCATGTCCTAATGGCTCCATACGAATACGTCTTGGTTTATTTTGAGGAATGCTGCGAGGGCTTGACGAATTGGCTGGCTGGCAAGCGTCCTTATCCTTGTCTTCCGTTCAGGCCTTGATTCATCGAGTGCTATCTCTTCCAATTCTTCAACTGGCTCTGTTATGGTTCATTGCTCTTCTATACACATGGTCTGCTGGTGATCTTCCATTTCTAGCATGGCAATGTAGCATTCACGAGCGACCACCTAGTCTCCTCACAACTCCCCAATCCCATAATCTGTAGGAAATTTGATCAGCAAGTGGTATGTCGATGTTGCCGCTTTCCACGAGTTAAGTGTGGGTCGTCCAAGAATACCATTGTAGGCGGACAAGCAGTCGACCACAAGGAATGTTACGTCTTTCGTGATCTGCTGAGGATAATCGCCCACCGTCACCAAGAGTGTGATCGAGCCTAACGGAATACCCTTGTTCCTTCAAAACTGACCAGCAGGGCATTTGTTGGTATCAATCGCGTTCTGTCAATCCCCATTTGCTAGAACGCTGGATAGTATAGGATGTCAGTCGAGCTGCCGTTGTCGATCAACACTTGGTGAACATTGTAGTCCCCTACACGTATGCTGACAACTAGTGCGTCGTTGTGAGGGTGATGAAGTCTGTGAGAGACCGTGCCCCCGGCCCGCTTTTTTATGAGGTGTTGGGCTAAACCCATGTGAATGGGTGAAGTCGTGTTATTGCTTCTCAAAATGGAAGTTCGACTGTTTATATTTTCCCCTTTAGATTAAGGGTTTTACAATGGAGTCGCCACTTATTTAATTATTGGAAAAATAAGAAAACCATAATTGAAACATTCCTCATATTATTAATTTGAAATTCGAATTTACATTGATCATAGGAAAATTACATGACTTTGGTCCTAGATACAATCTAAGGTAAAGTACTTGGCTTTGTTTCCTAGTTACAATCTAGAAATTAAAAATTACATGGATAAGCATTTGATCTACTAACCCTTGATCTAAGTTCGGAGGCTATGTTACAAGGTGGGAAGGTGTTAGGCACCCATCTTGTCCGGTGAAACCGGTCTTCTAGACTATGGTGACCAACAATCATATCATATTATCCAATATGTCAATCAATTTACATGTTGAATTTAATGTGTATGCATGTGATAAACCCTAATTCAATTTATTAAGCATTGCATTTGGATTGAAAAATAAATTCTAGTGAATGCGTGTGGATGGTGATAACCTAGATTCAAGGATTTGAAAGAATTATTAAACAAACATGTTTTTCATATTTTTGATGTAAATTTAAGATTAAAACTAGTGATATGCATGAACATGTGATGAACAACCAAGAACATATAAGAACAATTAAGAACATTCAAATATGTTCAAGGGAATTTAAATGATTACTATCATACTTTAATCTTAAATTCTTATTATGGTAACACAAAGAACAAGTTAGGGAAAGGGATTATACATTCATGCAAGATCCATACGATGGAGGAGGAGACTCTTGGTGGAGGTCCTAAGAGTGAAGGAAAAAAAAAGAACTAAGAGAGGAAGAGTGAGTCTCACTCAATACTTTAAGTCTCAGGAAGACCAAGATATGACAAGACTACTCAACTTCACTAGAACTCAAGGGAGGAGAGGAGAGGAGAGGAGAGGAGATTTTTTTGTGTCCTCTTGAATGAAGAAAAGGGAGGGTTTATATAGTAGTGGCGGAGGGCATGTGAATGGAAGGCTATTTCATGAGGGCTGACAAGGATTATGAACCTAGACCTCATTTTAGCATTGGAAAAAATTTGGTGTATTAAATGGAGAGATTGGTGGGAGTGGGGAGCAAGCCAAAATTCGATTTTCCCGTAGCCGCTGTAACAGCTTGTAGAGTCAACTTCGAAAAATTATATCTGACTCAATTCTGATCAGAATTATCTCGTTCTTGTGCTCAAATTGAAGCCCCGGATGTCTAGTTTCTGGGAAAATTAACCTCATTCACAGATTCAAAATATTATGAGAGATATCGATGAAATAGTGAGCAGAGGTCATTTGTTATAAAATGATTTCAGCACAATTAACATTAATAGGTCCCAAATTAGCTTCCAATTAACATTAAATGACTCCAATCACTCCCATTTTAGACTTAATTGGGTCCAAATTTACTCTAATTAAAAGATAATTGCACAAATCACTCATTGAATAATTAATGTTTAATTATCTAATTAATTAGGTGTATGCAATCTCACCATAAAATGTAGTCATAACCAATCAAATTATGACATGTCATTGATCTCAAATTGATTATACTTATAACCAATTGAAATCAATTGTTCATAATCACATATAGTAGGACTAAATTTGTGATAGTGCATCTTAGCCATTAAAACTTGATTTGATGATAACTTTCAATTTGGTGGTCCGATTAAGGCTTATGACCAGTCAATTTGATCGTTACAATATCAAGATAATTTTAGTGAAATGAGATTAAGAATCTAATGGCCAGAATCAAGATGCATATTTTCAATGCAAAATTACCCTTTTACCCTCCATGTGAGGTTAAATACGGATTGCAAAATGGGGTGTCAACAGAATGCCCCTCATTGGCAGAGCTTGAAAAGCGAATGTCAATGTATGAAAGAGACACCTAACTTTGCAATAAGTATTTAATCGTGGTGAATGTATGATACATGTAGATAAAAATGTAGATGGTCATGTTATGGATCAAAATGTGGACCGAATCTCCAGGAAGATTGCCTACGTACCTCTTAGTGAGAGGATTAGGTCCAAACGTAGTTCATACATGCAGCCTTCTTTTTTTTCTTTTTTCTTTTTTTGTGGAAAAAAATGAATACAAGACATGTTTACTAGTGGTTACGATAAAATGAGGATTTCAGTCGTGATCTTGAATTTTGGACATGCTTCCCAGAGGTCCGATGAATTTGAATTTTGGATGTGCTTCCCAGAGGTCCTGATGGATTGAAGTTTGGACGGGCTTCCTAGAGGTCCGATGGATTTGGAATTTTGGACGTGCTAACCAGAGGTCCGATGGATTGAAATTTGAACGTGCTTCCCAGAGGTCCGATGAATTTGAAATTTGGACGTACTTCCCAGAGGTCCATTGAAATTGAATTTGGACGTGCTTCCCAAAGGTCCGATGGAATTGAATTTTGGACGTGCTTCCCAGAGGTCCGATTTGGGCGTGCTTCCCAGAGGCCCAAGGATTTGAGAGGCATTATTCATGCCAATGTTTGTGGGCCTTTTACCCTGATACCTGTAAAATAAATATTTTTAATTAGTAACGAAATTATTCATTGAAAAGACTGGCATACCTGATGTTGCATGCTGAGGGTGGACAATTGACTTGATGTTGCATCGCTGGAGAATATGAAAAAGGATGATNTTCTATGAGTCATTTTAAATTTTGAAAACTAACAAAAATAATGTATACAAATAATGAGATAGCAAGTATATAATAAAAGTTATGAAAAGATGTTACCCAATCAATCAATTTTGAGACAAATAGCTTCCACAATTCCACTCCAATTTGAAGAAGTTGATTTTCAAATGCAATTGGATGCTCAAGCCTCCAAGTTCCAAGCCTCCAACTTGAAGAATTTGATTATTTGATACTTGTAATTGTATAAATATAACTATTAAAATATAATACTACTATTCTATAGAGTATTTAACTATAAGAGGGCAAAAATAATTAGAGATGATAAATTGAGAATAGTCTAGGGAGAGTTTGAATTTGAGAGATTTTTTGTGAGTAAAATGAGAGAAATGTGATGGGTATTTATAGATTTTAGGATACTTAAAAAAAGAGAACTGACTTTTGTTCCAACGGTAAGTATTTTTAAAGGCATTTATTTGAAGAATCAATTATCAATTTTTAAAGGAAAGAATTTCTTCTAAAGGTAAGCTTTTTTTTTTTTAAAGGAATTTCTTCTATAATTGTAAAGAAAGAATTGGAATTTATCAAAGGAAAGAATGACTTTCTTTCCAGAGGCACAGAGGGCAATGATTATCTTTGTTTTAAAAATCAAAGCTACTAGACTAATACCAAAATATATATACTTATTAAGTATATTCTATCACAATCACTCCAAGTATGTAGTGGTTAGGTGTGTGGTCTTAAAGTTTTTATAATGTCTAAAGTTCAATCCCTCACCCCCCCCCCCCAACCCCAAATTATTTTGTTATGAATTTTGGGCAATGGGTCGGGCTAATGGGCTAGGCTAACAGGCCAGCCTACCGGGCGCCCATGGGCAAAGAAACCAACCATAGCCTGCCCCATTGGGCTTCTAGGCTGCCCACGGGCTTCAATATTAACTAGCCGAGCTACCCATTAGCCTGGTGGGCTGGCGGGCTACTAGGCCAGCCCATGGGTCATGAACTATTTGATGACACTTACATATTTGGTACTTAGTCACCATCATTACAACCTTAATTAAAGTCCTTTTCATTGAGGCGTTATCAATCCCACAACTATCAAACACAAAATCAAATAACATCCTCAAGCGAGTATTGACTAATTGCATGCTAACAAATGCATGACACATAAAGGGGCGTCAATCTCATCACGCGCATACGAAAATAAATAATGAAGAAGAACTATTTAATAAATATGAAAAAATTAGATTTAAACTCATTAACTCTAAATTTTGGGTCAAGTAGTGTCTAGTACATCATATTGAGAGGTGTTATCAGCCCCAACAACTAATTTATTTGCTAATAACAAAAAGTCTTAATCCAGCCCCCTCTTTAAAACCTATTTGTTAAAAATAATTAACTAATTGCTAACAAACACATGGCACATAAATATGTCACTCATATCTAGCCATCTAATGTCTAACCTAATGCACATTAAACATGTGCATAGTTTGTCACAACCAGACTATAGCTAATCAAACAGTTTCAAGAAATTAGGAATTCAAATTAAGAGACTTTAAAGTTAGTCCAGTTAGGTAATTACCCTACAAATCAAGAAAGATGTAACAAGTATCTCACAAGATTGAGAAAAGCATGATGTGTGACTTACCCTAATTGTTAATAACCATTGAGCCTTAAGTATTAATAAGAATGACATTTCAAAAAAAGACACCAATTTAGCTTCAATGGTAGTTGTCTGATTACCTCGAAATAGTATGGACTAGAGCAAATTGATTTTGAATCTTTTTAATTTTACGCTTGGATTTAGCAATGGTTATCATAATTGGGTAACTTATCCTCGAATATCTTAATTTCATGTTTCGTACTTAGTCATGATCATTGCAACCTTAATTAAAGTCCTTTTCATTGAGGCATTATCAATCCTACAATTATCAAACACAAAATCAAATGACATCCTCAAGCGAGAATTTCACTTCAAACAAACAAACCAAAATACATAAGCACCATATATGATTTGGTCATTGTTGCATGTAAACGAATTGTTAACGTGTACAGATCCATTCAACTTTAGGCCCACCTTCCTTATCTTGCATTACATATATACTTGTATAACATATATACTTGTACTACACTTATATGTCTCTTATATAAATGCATTGAACTTCAATATTTTTAAGTTTTAACACAATAAAAACACACACGCACATAAAGGAAAGAATGAAGAGCAGCATTGGTGAGCATGTTAAACGAGTTTTTGAAGTCCCAACATCTTGATAGGGCCTCATCCCCCAAACTTTTGGTGAGATGCCTATTTTATAGCTGTGTGTGGCAGTGTAGGAACACTTTCGAACTATGAATTAAATTGCATATCATCAAACTTTCCTTTCATTCGAAGTATCAACGTGAATAGATCATCTTCAGCATCTACAGGACTGGTTAATTGGTTCAACTAGTATATATGAGTCTGTCACTCCGCTTTGGGTGGACTTAATAACCTTCAAACCTTACCAAAGTTAGTGATATTGTTTATGGGCCATGAATCTACTTTTTGTAAGAGTAATTAGCAATTTAGTACTATCAAACGCAAGGTCTTAGATGACTTGTAATGCTAATTTTTTAGATAGATATGAAATAAATGAAATTCTTCTTCTTTATCATTTGAAGAAATACAAACTATTGTTTTGTTTTAGGTGTAAATCGGATTAAACATAGGTCCCTTATTGGACGATAAAAGACTTTTCTCATTAAATTAACTAAACCTATTCCATAAAATAAAATTTAAAAAAAAATAAAAATAAAACCTATAATGCTAACCTTTTGAATATAATTAAAGAATCAGTCAAGATATTCTTGACTTTTCTCATTAATCACAACTTTTAATTTAACAAGCTATGAACAAAAGTTTAAAAATAAATTTGTTTAAAAATATTAAAAATAATTACCAATTTTTCTATTAAAAAAACTTTTAAATTGATGAAATAATGATCGTGATTAATATCACATATCAACCAAAAAAAAAATAAGTTTATTGTTTTTTTTTTTTTCATATTTAAAAATTAACACATCAATTTATAAGCTTTAAATAATAAAATTTATAATAGTAGTTAGAGTATACTCTAAGTTGAATATGTAGGTGTAGGGTCAAGATTTGTAGCTCAAGCCCAAAAGATATGGGATGCAAGCCCATGTGAGAGACCGCGCCCCCGGCCCGTTTTAATGAATGTTGGCCAAATCCACGTGAATGGGTGGAGTCGTGTTATTACCTCTCAAAATAAAGGTTCGACTAGTTATATTTTTCCCTTTAGATTAAGAGTTTTACAATGGAGTCGCCACTTATTTAATTATTGGGATAAATAAGAAAACCAAAATTGAAAAATTCCTCATTTTATTAATTTTCAATTGAATTTACATTTGATCATAGGAAAATTACATGGCTTTGGTCCTAGATACAATCTAAGATAAAGTACATGGCTTTGTTTCCTAGTTACAATCTAAAAATCGAAAATTACATGGATAAGCACTTGATTTACTAACCCTTGATCTAAGATTCGAAGGCTATGTTACAAGGGTGGGAAGGTGTTAGGCACCCACCTTGCCCGATGAAACCGGTCTTCTAGACTATGGTGGCCAACATTCATATCATATCATCTAATATGTTATCAATCAATTTGCATGTTGAATTTGAAGTGTGTGCATGTGATAAACCCTAATTCAATTTATTATGCATTGCATTTGGATTGAAAAATAAATTCTAGTGAATGTGTGTGAAGGTGATATCCTAGATTCAAGGATTTGACAAGAATTATTAAATAAACATATTTTTCATGTTTTGATATTGATTTAAGATCCAACTAGTGTTATGCATGAAATGTGATGAACAACCAAGAATATGTAAAGAACATATTAGAACAACTAAGAACATTCAAACATATTCAAAAGAATTTAAATGATTCTTATCATGCTTTAATCTTAACCCTCATCATGGCAAACATAAAAACAATTAGGGAAAGAGATTATACCTTCATGCAAGGTCCATATGGTGGAGGAGGAGACTCTTGAGGGAGGTTCTAGGGTGGAGGAAAAGAAGAGTTAGGAGAGGAAGAGTGAGTCTCACTCAATACCTTGAGTCTCAGGAAGACCAAGATATGACAAGACTACTCAACTTCACTAGAACTCAAGAGAGGGAAAGAGAGTGGGTTTTTGGTGTGCTTTGGAATGAAGGAGGGGGAGAGTTTATATAGTAGTGGTGGAGGGAATATGAATGGAATGTCATTTAATAGGGTTGACAAGGATCATGAACCTTAGACTCATTTTAGCCTTGGAAAATCTGGTGCATTAAATGGAGAGATTGGTAGGAGTGGGGAGCAAGCCAAAATTCGTTTTTTCGTAGCTGCTGTAACAGCTGTAAGCCATCTTCGAAAAATCATATCTGACTCAATCTGATCGGAATTGTCTCGTTCTTGTACTCAAATTGAAGCCCCGGATGTCTAGTTTCTGGGAAAATTAACCTCATTCACAGATTCAAAATATTATGAGAGATATCGATGAAATAGTGAGCAGAGGTCATTTGTTAGAAATGGTTTCAGCACAATTAACATTAATAGGTCCCAAATTAGCTCCCAATTAACATTAAATGGCTCCAATCACATCCAATTTCAAACTTAATTAGTTTCAAATTTACTCTAATTAAAAGATAATTGCACAAATACTCATTGAATAATTAATGTTTAACTATCTAATTAATTAGGTGTATGCAACCTCACCATAAAATGTAGTCCTAACCAATCAAATTATGACACATCATTGATCTTAATTGATTACACTTATAACCAATTGAAATCAATTGTTCATAATCACATATAGTCGAACTCAATTTCTGATAGTGCATCTCAGCCATTAAAACTTGATTTGATGATAACTTTTAACTGGTGGTCCGATTATGGCTTATGACCAGTCGATTTGATCGTTACAACATCAAGATCATTTTAGTGAAATGAGATTAAGGATCTAATGGCCAGAATTAAGATGCATATTTCCAAGATGGAAGTACAATTTTACCCTCCATGTGAGGTTAAATGCGGGTTGCAAAATGGGTGTCAACAGCCCAAAAAGCCCAATACAATAAATTTGTAGAGAGTGGGTGAAAGAACTGGGCTGTTTGTGAATTAAACAACAGTTAATCAAGACTCTTCAAAGATGAGCAAGTGCAAACTTCAAATTTGAATAAATTGTGTCTGAAGAGATTAAAAGCTAATACAACTCCTAGAACTACAGTTAATCTTCTTTCTTTCTCACTTTCAATTTCTCGATCCCCCTTCTATGAGAGATCTCTTACATTTATATAGTTTTCTTTTTAGACCATCTTGATCGTCCACTTCTTCTTCATCTAAGCATACACTTGAGTACATGTCCCATCAGGTACTTTCTTTGGTTCTCCATGAGCGGTGGCAGCTGAGACTGTACTGTTCAAGGGTCTTTTCCATATAAATGCAACCAGAAAAGTTGTTGTAGTGCATTTAATGCGGTGATAGCAGCTTTTCATTTAGATATTTATTTGTTCTTATCATCTTTCTACGTGCCTGAAGTTTATCCTCATCGTTGGAACTTCCAGGGAAGTCACCCAAACCGCCTAGGTATTTATTTGACCGATATTCTTCATATCCGAGGAGGACATACTCCTCGAACTACGTTCCTCTACATTCACTTCTCTTCAGACGTACCAACATCTTCAAATAGGGCCCAACGCCCAATATGTACATTTGGGCTTTTATCCCCACAATAGGTTTACTTTTTGTCACATAATTAAATATATAAGTAACCACAAATAATAACTTTTGATAAATGCTATGCAAATAATCTATCGCAAATAAATTGTTTTCAAATCCACTAGGGTGATGTCTTAATATTATTACTTACAAATAATTATAGGGGCAATGTGTGAATGAAGTTATGATCATTTTGCCTTAGAATGATCGATCCTACTTTTCCATCCATCAAATCATAATAATTCATTCTTAAGAGGTAATCACGCTTGTCTACATAACATAATTTCATATCTACAATTAGAGAAGAGTGGTGTTATCGCAAAGATCAACCTCATAGAATTATTTTCATGGTTTTGAAACCTGGACCATTCATTAAACCGTAAAAGGGAGAAGTTCAAGATTTTTGAGGTCGAACTGAGGTTGAACTGGGGTCAAACCATAATAGCATCATAATTAATTTAATAATTAATTAAAGCCTAAATATAGATATTAAATTTATAAAACTAGCAAAATTGACTAATATATCTATATATGTGAGGGAAATTTAATGATTTTTCAAGCATATATTTAATAATTAAATAAGAAAGTTAATAAAATAAAATAATAACCATGAAAACATTAAAATTTATGATTAATTTTTGAAGTAAAGTTGAATATCTTTGAAAGATTTTAATTATAATTTTTTTTTATTCCTTGTAAGAAATGGATAATTTAATTAAGTAGAATAGAATTGTGTTAAGTTGTTTTTATAAAAATATAAAAAATAATAATAATAATTTGAATCGGGGTTGGACCTCACGGTTCGTGCGGTCTAACCCCAGTTTAAGGGGTTCACAAAATTAACAATAATTCCAGTTCTCTATGCTTAAAAAATCGGTTTTCATCCCAGTTCCTGGTTTTCACAGTCAGACCTCTCGGTTCGGTCCGGGTTTGAAAACAGTGATTATTTTCATGAACACTATCTCATCATCAGCACGATATTTTTGAGAACTTCAAATCATTTTATTTCATGCATTAAAGAGAATGCCAACTAAAATTTTGTTGTACCAATAAATAATGTCGTTCGGCATAGAGGATTTATTTAATTATGGGGTGGGTGAGGGGGAACAAAGAGTTAACACGCCACCTGTGTGAGATGACTTTGAAGGGCCGTATGGCAGGGTATTTGTGAGAGAAAAGTTGCCTCTAGAATGTGGGGATGAGAGATTGGAGGGCCCAATATGTTCAACTTTTCCTTTTTTGGTAGGATTGTTTCAGATCAGAAGTCAATAAACAGTTGTAGGGATAAGGACCCAAAATTATATATTGGACCTCAGCCATGACAAATATAGCTCAGATATACATTCCAATGACAAAAATGACCTCTATAGAAGCTCCAGTGTTAGAAGCATGCCTCATAACCACACAAGAAGGAAAGGAACCCAAAAATATCTAAGAAAAAGCTGCTACCTCCGCATTAAATGCACTGCAACTTTTCTAGCCACATTTATGTGGAGAAGACCCCTGAACAGTGCTTTCTTGACTACTGCAACTCACAGAGAGTTAGAAGGGGTGTCTGATAGAACGGGAACTCAAGTAGTGGCTTGGACGATTGACAAATGGAGGGCAAAGATAACCGAGAATGAGGTATATAATGTAAGAGACCCTTGAAGGAAGAGGGACGGGAAAAAGAAAGGAAGAATACCGTAGCAATCAAAGTTGCACTTGTAATCAGTTTTATTGATTTATAATAAGATTTGCCTCATCGGACCGTGAATTCATTTAGTCCTATGTGTATGGTTCTTGCTTGATTATCCCCCGAGTCCATACTAGTCGTTATTAAGCTCATTAGGGCCTAGTTCTTTGACCCACTCTCTACAAATTTATTGTACTGGACTCACCGAGCCAACATCCCTTACATTTTGGGCTTGGACCAGATAACGTGTCCTTACAATAGTCACACGCAGTTTAGTCTCCAACCTAATTCTTGTTTATCTCTAGGCTAAAATCCAACCTAGTGACTACCAATGATCAGAACAAGACCATAGATAAAGAGTAATGGTATTACCACGGTTTTAAAAACCGATTAAAAAACCGAAAAATGATCCGGTTTTTTTGTTTTTATTGATTGAACCTACGGTTTTTATGTTTTAATTAGACCGATTGAAGATCTAATTCCAAGTTGAACTGGCCAATCCGATCTATTTTTTAAAACCATGGATATTATACCATTTTTGTTTTGTAATGCGATTAAAGTTATATACTAATTTCATATAAGTCCATCACTTTCATCATCTACCAATCATAACAAGTCACTATTCAAAAAAAATATATATATATATATATATATATATGTAAAAGTTTTTAATAGCTTTTATGCTAAATGTGTGATAAAAATATAAAAGTTAGCATATATATTTTTTTTTAAAAATGTTCTTATACAAAATATTACTTGTTTGCTTAAAGATGGTAAAAATAATGATAAAAATTTGAATATTTTTACTTCAACAAATAAATAAATAAGTTAATAGAAAAATGAAAAAGAAAAAGTTAATCCAAATCTATACTTAACCAAAGATCTCTGAGTAATCCATTTCATTCCATTCTCTCTCTTTTTTTTTTTTTTTAATAATTAATTAAGCTCTCGAATATAATGTAAAATGATGATATTATTAGGGTGTGATGAGTTTCCTTCACTACTTGCTTACTATTCACTAAACACAATACTTTGTAGCCACATATGAAAGTCGTAGATTCTCAAAAAGCTTTTTATCTCTAAACTGTCCATGACAAAGATGCTCATCTCATAATCACTCATTATCAAGACATCCAACCTTATCTCCCCAACTAATGATGCCATCATCTCTTAACAGCCCGTATTAGTATTTTTTTTTTATCTTTTGGAACATATATATCTTAATTTAGGGCCCCCTTTTTGGCTAAAAGTGGCTACAGCTAGTCTTTGGTTCCATCATCATGTTCCTATGTCTTGACTCTCGAGAGACTAGAAAATGATATTGGTATAGCAATGGAATAATCATATTGAACTAGAATTAGACCAATAACAAGACACATTAACAACCAACCATATTAGATTTTGACTGTACTCAAAACTCAAAAGTCATAATGAATGTTATGGTGTAGTATGTGTCAACAATTTATTTGTTGGCTAAATGTGCGTTTGGATTAACTTTCTACTAAAAATTGACAGATATATAATTATATATAAAATAAAATTTTACAAAATTGTACGTAAACTAATAAATTAATGAATAAAAAATCAAAGCATTTTATATCACGCTGAAGAAACTTTGTTCTTTCCAATTTTATAGTTGATCAGTATTGGATATATATTTTTTTTTAAATAAAAAAAAAAAAAAATTAGCTACCCTCTATAGATTGGGTCTAACTTGCTACAAGTGTTCAAGTGGTATTACACGTGGCCTTCACACACTTGCAAGCCCACTAAGCCCTATGAAAGGACTTGCTCTAAAGTCTAAACCAACTATTTTGATTGGCTTATATCTTCCATCTCCAATTGGATCAAGGAAAATTAACACCCATGACGTCACTATTAATTGCCCATTAAAATTACCATTTAAGACTCATGGTCAAGAGACCAAGATTTTGCAATTCCTAGTATGGTTTGTTTTCTTTCATTAGAAAATTAAGGTTCAAATTCCCTTCCTTTATTATTTTGAATGAGGTGTGAGTTTAGCTCTTTATCATAAGCCACTTTATTGTTTTTTTTCCCCTACTATTTGTGAGTCCCTTACTTATTTTACTTAGCTATTACCTTTTATTTATAATACTTTATTGCAAGAATCTAGATAAGTTGTTCACAAATAAATACTTCACTATCACCAAAAAAGGCAAGTCATGAGATACACGAGTTGAGACTCACTAGAGTTTGTAGAATAATTTGACTTGAGTAATGTTAAAGATTAAAGATACTACAAAATTTATTGAATAATATTTATAGGTCACCAACCACATTCATTGGTCACATCAATTTATAAGTTTTTTGTAATAAAATATATAGTAGTTTAGCATCTTCTATTCAACTAGAAATATTTTAAAATCTTAATCAATCATGGTAAAAAAAAGTGTATTAGATTTTGATACATCAAATCAATAACTTAAATAAATAATAAAATAGTCTTTATAATTGATCACTTAAATATTAGGCATGTAACAAACTATAAGTCACTCTTATTTAAAAGTAAATTTTTAGATTTTAGTAACTTTATGAGAGTTACAAACTCTCGACGATAATCTAATACACTGATTGAATTGCCTTGGAATATTCCACCTCTTTTGTATATTCAACAAACAAAACCAATTCTACTGGATTTCCTTATTTGGTACAAACATGAACTGCCCAAAAGCCCTAGAAGCCCACAGTCCAATGCAGAAAACTACAGTAAGCCTAATGGCAAAAGCAACCTATTTCTTTTTCTTTTATGAAGATTATTTAAACTTGTTTTAAAAGCAAGGAGTTGGTCTTGCTAAAAAAGGAGGAATGATTGTACAAACTACAAACAAAAACCCACCATGCATACACATTACTCTATCCTCAATTTGTTCATTGGCAGAAAGCGAACAAATCACTAGATAAAAGGACAGTATTGGATGACCTTTCCCCACAGAGGAGAGGGGTTTTTCGTGTTCACATTCTACTTCTACCATATCACTTAGCTATGTCCCCTCTTCTTTACTCACTTCTCAACCTATCTCTATTTGAGTATGAATTTGTGCTTAAATGAATACAAGTGTGTGGTTTTCCTCTGTATTTTCCTTTGCTATGTTTTTTTTTTTTTTTTGGTTATGGGGCTTTAAATTCACTTATAGTTGTAAACAATTATTGGGTATACATTGGTAAAGCAGAAATTGCATGTGCAAAAATAAATAAATAAATAAAGAATTTGTGTAATAAATATGATATAATTATATTCAAACTCGTAAAATATAAATTTTTGGGTTAAGTAGTATCTAATATATCATATTGAGAGGTGTTATCAATCCTAACAACCAATTAATTGCTAAGAACAAGAGTTCTAAATTCAGCTCTCTCTTAATTAAAAAATGTATTTGTCAAAAATAATTGACTTATTGTTAACAAACCCATGTCATATAAGGAGTGTCACGCGCATATGAAAATAAATAACAAAGAATTTGTGTAAATAACTAAATATGACATAATTAGATTCAAACTTGTAAACTCTAATTTTTAGGTTAAGTGTATCTAGTATATCATATTAAGAGATCTTATCAGCCCCCAAACCAATTTATTTGCTAATAACAAGAGTTCTAAATTCATCGCCCAATTAAAAAATGTATTTGCCAAAAATAATTGACTAATTTCTAATAAACACATGACACATAAGGGGTGTCACACACATATGAAAATAAATAATAAGAATTTGTGTAAATAACTAAATATGACATAATTAGATTCAAACTTGTAAACTCTAATTTTTTTGGTTAAGTCTATCTAGTATATCATATTAAGAGATCTTATCAGCCCAACAACCAATTTATTTGCTAATAACAAGAGTTCTAAATTCAACGCCCTCTTAAAAAATGTATTTGCCAAAAATAATTGACTAATTGCTAACAAACGCATGATAAATAAGGGGCGTTAGTCTCGTCACACACATATGAAAATAAATAATGAAGAAACTATTTAATAAATGACATAATTAGATTTAAACTTATAAACTCTAAATTTTGGGTTAAGTAGTGTCTAGTACATCATATTAAGAGTTGTTATAAGACCCAACAACTAATTTATTTGCTAATAACAAGAAGTCTAAATCCAGCCCCCTCTTTAAAACCTATTTGTTAAAAATAATTAACTTATTGCTAATAAACGCATGGCACATGAAGGGCGTCACTCGTGTCTAGTCATCTAATGTCTAACCTAATGCACATTAAACATGTGCATAGTTTGCCACAACTAGACTGTAGCCAATCAAACAGTTTCAAGAAATTAGGAATTCAAATTGAGGGACTTTAAAGCTAGTCCATTAGGTAATTACCTAAAAATCAAGAAAGATGTAACAAGTATCTCACAAGATTGAGAGAAGCATGACATGTGACTTACCCTAATTGTTAATAACCATTGAGCCTTAATATTAATAAGAATGACATTTCAGAATAAGACACCAATTTAGCTTCAATGGTAGTTGTATGATTACCTCGAAATAGTGTGGACTAGAGCAACTTAATTTTGAATCTCTTTAATTTTACACTTGGATTTAGCGATGGTTATCATAAATGGGTAACTTATTCTGAATATCTTAATTGCACGTTTTGTACTTAGTCAAAATCATTACATCCTTAATTAAAGTCCTTTTCATTGAGGAATTATCAATCCCACAATTATCAAACGCAAAATCAAATAACATCCTCAAGCAAGAATAATTGACTAATTGCATGCTAACAAACACATGACACACAAGGGGCGTTAGTCTCGTCAAGTGCATAAGAAAATAAATAATGAAGAAACTATTTAATAAATATGACATAATTAGATTTAAACTCATAAACTCTAAATTTTGGGTTAAGTAGTGTCTAGTACATCATTACATCCTTAATTAAAGTCCTTTTCATTGAGGCATTATCAATCCCACAATTATCAAACGCAAAATCAAATAACATCCTCAAGCAAGAATAATTGACTAATTGCATGCTAATAAACGCATGACACATAAGGGGCATCAATCTCATCACGTGCATACGAAAATAAATAATGAAGAAACTATTTAATAAATATGACATAATTTGATTTAAACTCACAAACTCTAAATTTTGGGTTAATGTCTAGTACATCATATTGAGAGGTGTTATTAGCCCCAACAACTCATTTATTTAACAATAACAAGAAGTCTTAATCTAGCCCCCTCTTTAAGAACCTATTTGTTAAAAATAATTAATTAATTGCTTACAAACGCATTGCACATAAAGGGTATCACTCATGTCTAGTCATCTAATGTCTAACCTAATGCACATTAAACATGTGCATAGTTTGTCACAACCAGACTATAGCTAATCAAACAGTTTCAAGAAATTAGGAATTCAAATTAAGGGACTTTAAAGCTAGTCCAATTAGGTAATTACCCTAAAAATCAAGAAATATGTAACATAAGTATCTCACAAGATTGAGAGAAGCATGACGTGTGACTTACCCTAATTGTTAATAACCATTGAGCCTTAAGTATTAATAAGAATGACATTTCAGAAAAAGACACCAATTTAGCTTCAATGGTAGTTGTCTGATTACCTCAAAATAGTGTGGACTAGAACAACTTAATTTTGAATCTCTTTAATTATACGCTTGGATTTAGCAATGGTTATCATAATTGGGTAACTTATCCTCGAATATCATAATTTCATGTTTTGTACTTAGTCTTGATCATTGCAGCCTTAATCAAAGTCCTTTTCATTGAGGCATTATCAATCTCACAATTATGAAACACAAAATCAAATAACACCCTCAAGCGAGAATTTCACTTCAAACAAACAAACCAAAACCCATAAGCACCATATATAATTTGGTCATTGTTGCATGTTAAACGAATTGTTTGTTGGGACCCAAATAATATTATCACAAATATTAGCAATCTAAAATAGTAATCACATACAAGAATACAAATATTTACGTGGAAAACTCTTTGTCTTTGAAGAGAAAAATTATGGGACAAATTCTAAATAATTTCACTATTATCAAATCAATTACAATAATTCTTGTATATGCCTCATCGCTAAGCTGCTAAAGAAAAAAAAAATATCTCTTATTTTCCTTTACTCTTACATATACAAATTATCTTTCTCAAAGACAACAATTCCTTTTCTTTTTCCTTCCATTTGCGGGCAACCTTCTTCTTTTTCTTTTCACTGTACAGTACCTACCTTTCTTTTTCTTATGCGGCACACACACCCAAAAAAATCACATATGACCCTTATTTAAATAACCCTAGCGGCCACACCATCCTTGTATCACACAAATATAAAAAACCAGTTGAACTAGAATACTAGTTGGCCACGGAATAAAGACAAGCCCATATATGGGCTTACTTTGTGGGCTGGACCATGTGCTTTATGCACCCAACATTGTTAACGTACACATATACATTCAACCTTAGACCCACTTTCCTTATCTTGCATTATATATATATATATATATATTTGTATAATATATATACTTGTACTACATTCATATGTCTTCTATATAAACGCATTGAACTTCAATATTTCTAAGTTTTAACACACAAAAAACACACGCACATAAAGGAAAGAGTGAAGAGCAGCATTAGTGAGCATGTTAAATGAGTTTTTGAAGTCCCAACATCTTTATAGGGCCTCATCCCCCAAACTTTTGGTGAATGCCTATTTTATAGCTGTGTGTGGCAGTGTAGGAACACTTTCGACCTATGAATTAAATTGCATATCATCATACTTTTCCTTTCATTCGAAGTATCAACTTGAATAGATCACCTTCAACATCTACATGGGACTAGTTTAGTTCAACTATAGTATATATGAGTCTGTCACTCGGCTTTGGGTGGACCTAATAACCTTCAAACCTTACCAAAATTAGTGATCTATTGTTTATGGGCCATGAATCTACTTTTCGTAAGAGAAATTAGCAATTTACTACTATCAAACGCTAGGTCTTGAGCTAAATTTTGCCCACCATAACTTGGACTCCTCTTAGATGACTTAGTAATGCTAATCATTTAGATAGATATGAAAGTAAATGAAATTCTTTTTTTCTTTTTCATTTGAAAAAATGCAAACTAGTTTAGGTTTTTTTTAGGTGTAAATCGGATTAAACACAGGTCCCTTATTGGATGATAAAATACTTTTCTCATTAAATTAACTAAAACCTATTCCATAAAATAAATAAATAAATAAAGAAGAAACTAAAACCTATATTGCTTTCCTTTTGAATATAAATAAAGAATTTGTCCAACCTTAATTAAGAGAATCCACTATATATATAATCTCCCTAGGAAAATTTTCCATTTTCCCTTTATTTCACTCTTGCTTTTGTTGCCATATTCCCCAAAAAAAATATCAATTATGACTGTGAGAGATCAATTGTGGCTCCTTTTAATTAGTTGGAACTTGGAAAAAGATAAAGGGAAGATTAAAAGGGGAAAGGAACGAGGACAATGGTACGAATCGTGCACAAAATTCCTTCTTCTTTTTTCTTTCCCACTATGACTGGCTTGCTTTTATAGTTTCTTGATAATCATAAAAATTAAATCATCTAGAATGCTTTGCTTATAGCGAAAAAAAAAAAAAGCACTATCAACCTTGAAATGAAAATAAAATGAAATGACTTATGAAAGAGAGCTATTCTAATCCTATCTAAATGCTGATTGGTGGATTGTTTGACCAAAAGAAAGAACCATGTTACATCCAACCATTATAATTGAACGTAAAACCAAAAAATATCGAAATTACATCAATAATTTGAATGGACCATCATTTATCTCTCACGCAATAGATATTTTATTTTTTGAAAACGAAACCTCTCAAATGCTTCTATATTTTTCCAAAATGAATCCTCAGTTGTCTCTCTCTATCTCTGGTCATCTTCACGTCTTACATTGATAGAGACTAAAAGGTCTGGAAGCAAATTCCCATTTCTCTACTACCTCTTTGAGCATATAATTGTGATACATGGGCCATGCTAAGTCCCACGCATCAAATGTTTACTAAATCGATCTGGACAATATAAGGGACTAATGCTCCGTTTATTTTGAAGTAAAATGTTTTTCCATTTTCAAGTATTTGTTTGCATGAAAAATGTAGTCAAACTTGTAAAGATATTTTCCATTGAGCATAAAATCCTTTATTAAAAGTAGTAAAACGTTTTACCTTTAAAAATTTTGTAAAACATTTTACAAAAATATATAATGGCTTTCCCTTATCCCATTTAGTGGCTAGGTCACAAGTGTTGGCAGTATAGTGGTCAGAGCCGCTATTTCAACGACCGGTGTTGGTGGTCTAGTCACAAGAAACACCATTCTAGGGACTTAAGTTGTTGTTCTGGCCATAGGTGTTGCTGATGCAATCACCAAAGACATTACTCTAACGGCGGTTGCTAGCAATCCAATTGCCAGAACCACCATTCTAGCTACCAATTTCGACAATCTATTCACTAGACCTCCAACACCAATGACTCCGGTGGCTAAACAACTGGTTTTGGTAGTTTGTTTGAAAAACTTTACTTGTCATAATAAACACCTAAAAATATTTTACTGAAAATATTATAAATGTAAAATATTTTACTAAACTGAGCCTAACGTCAATTATAACTTGACTCATTTTGAATAACAAATGTGGTTAAACCTTCCACACTTCGTGACAACAACCTAGTTGAGTAGTCATTAATCGTTATTGTGATATTTTGTACGTTAATCTTATTTTTAAGAAAACTACAAATGAGTTAGCCAAGTGGGCTGCTGGGTCATTCTTTGAAGGTGATCTCCAAGAACAAGTACAGTACTGAATTTTCTCGAGTTAGTGGAGCTTTGTATTTTGTTTTGTTGTTCAAGTTGGTGATGTAGCACGATGCTATAAGTTATTGTCTTTGGTATTTGTCTTTGTTATTGTCGTAGCATGGTGTTTGCCTTTGGGGTAGCTATCTGTACTATTTTATTTTCCTTTCATAAATCTTTATGGTTGAGCTAAAAAACAATCAATCCACTAATTCAGCACTTGTGACATGTTTTGGTACTACTTAACGTATGCATTAATTAAAAAAAATTAAAAAGAATATATATATATATATGCATATAGGTACAAATCAGATTCCAATAGTACCTGATATTGCTAGTGTGATCTATCTAATCATCATTTGACAAAAGGGGTTAGTCCAAAATAATATGGTAATACCACTTATGTATTTTAGTTATTAGTTATTACTTACACTCAATAGAAGGTGCAGTTCAAATCAAACACTACAATTAATAAATTGTTGGATCTGCAACTTCAACAATTAAAAAGACCAAAATGTTTTAACAAGGAAATTCAAAAATTAAATTAAATTAAAAAATAAAATAATAATAATAATAATTAAAATTTATTAAAAAAAAAAAAAAAAAAAAACCAAAATGGAAAAACAAAGAGAGGTTCAGAAAGCCTGTAACTATAGGTAGGTTGTACTCAATTATGACAAAACTTTTTTATAAAAAAAAAAAAAAAAAAAAAGTTTTTTCTTTATATTTTTTTTTCTTACATAGGATTAGGTGGGTTGGTCTTAAATATTCTTGACTCTATAGGCCTATATACCAAACATGTTAAAGTTTTTTTACGTCTTCTCATCATTTAGCATCGTCAAAAGTTCTTTTATTTAATGATATTGTATACTTTTAATAATTAAAAAATAATAATTTAAGTTTGAATATCCCAAGTAATTAAGTTACAAAGTTATTAGCATAACTAAAAATATACTATATAATTTAAAATATGTTCCATAACATTTAGAGTGTAGAGAGCATCTTTAATCTAAAATTGTAAGGATTCGCATGTTTAAATCACAATTTTTCAAAAATAAGTCCAAGAGATAAAATAGCAATCTCATTATTACAATTTGAATATATTCAATTCTCCTTTGGCTGTAATCAGAAAATGTATTCAATTCATGAATCAAAAGAAATATGAAACATAATATGGATAAAATATTTCGGTAAAGTAAAATTTCACGGTATAAATAATTAAATACCACTCTTTTGCCAAAGGCTTAAAGTTTACTAGTTTTCTAATAGAAAACTACTCTTTTGCCACAGTAATTGCTCTAAAAATTCTTTTACTCGCTTTCATCTTTATAATGAACATGATATCACTGTCATGACTCATGATGATAAAGTATCAGCATTTCCTCACTTTTCCACACTTTATCGACAGGAAGGACCATATATTGACTAGACAAAACCAACTTGCTTAAAGGTAAATTAAAAAAAACCCTGCTTTGGCTGATGAGATCTATGAGTTTTTTGGTTGGTTTAAAACTTCTAACTGGTATCATGGGTTATTATTGGGTACTTTAAAAGTATATTCTCCCCCTCTCATATAGGGGTGAGTTTCACTCACTCTGGAGCTTACTCCCATACGAGAGAAAGGGAGTATACTGCTGGAGTGTAATAAATTTCCGCCGATCATAACTATGATGAATGATAACAGTCCACCAACTCTTCCTTTGTAATTAAAAGCAATATGAAACTTTAAAAATTATGATTATTGCAACTCTGTCATCAAATTAGATACCAAATTAGATACATAAAGAGAATAGAATAACTTTCCCCAACAAAAGGTGTGAAATTTTTCCTTGATCCTCTAAAAGTCTAAGGGTGTGTTTAAATACCGCTTATTACTGAAAATACTGTAATAAAATAATTTTTAAATGTGTAAATAGTACCGTAAGATCCAATATTTTTAAAAAAAAAATTGCTAAAATCCATACTTGTGGGTCCTGTAAACAGTGCACAAGACCCACACAAAAAACGGAAATACCAGACACAATTTATTTTCCGTGCAATCCAAACATACACTAAACCTAAATTATTTTGGTTACTTGACCGCGTATAATTTGTAGAGTATATCTTATCTATCTATTTTTAAAATATAAAAAAAAAATGACAATTAATTAATTTGATAATTATATACCACAAACATTGTATCTTATCTACTTATTTTGAAGTATATCACCTAACAAAACTTATTGCACTCATTTCAAAATGTATGCATACAACAAGAACTTTGAAAATTAGTATCTTTAAAACTTTCAGAAGATTTAAAAGATTCTTTATCAATTGTACAAATATGAAGTACTTTTGACCTAGATTTTGCCTATACTTGTTAACAATATTTGATATATATACCAGATATTATCAGTTTATAACGGCTAGCCCCCCCCCCAAAAAAAAAAAAACTCAAGAATATAAAGAAAAAGAATCCAGAAATTTACGCAAATATTTAATAGATGAAAACAAATTTTGATACATCTCTTCATCAAATTCCTACATTCAAGTCAACAAAGTTTTTACAAGATCGAGATATAACAATAATCAGATAATAAAAATTATATAAAATCACTTCCAACGATTTCAACTCGGGATGACTCAGTAAAAAACCAAACCCTCTTTGCCATCTCCATGTTAATCCTAAACAAATTTTGATACATCTCTTCATCAAATTCCTACATTCAAGTCAACAAAGTTTTTACAAGATCGAGATATAACAATAATCAGATAATAAAAATTATATAAAATCACTTCCAACGATTTCAACTCGGGATGACTCAGTAAAAAACCAAACCCTCTTTGCCATCTCCATGTTAATCCTCCATAGCTAACCCTAGTAACATTTTCTTCATCAGGTCGAACAAGGGCCACCCTAAAAAACCCAACAAGAAAAAAAAAAAATTGCAAACCCACGCAAGTAAATATAAAATATGTTAGTCATGAAAAACTCGGGGGAACTCAGCTGAGTCATGAGTTAACCCGGTTCTGACACGGAGTTATAAATATATATTTCACAGATACCTTAGCTCATGAGCAGATTGATTTGGTATCAGCCAACCCATGAAGCAACGGTCGAGATTCACCTAAGAAGTCAAGGTGGGTCCTGATGCCGACGTGGCAGTTGGACGATGACTCGGCGGACGAGATCGTCGACGACGAGCGAGTCACGACTCGGAGGACCTCTTCGAAGAACGACTCGTCGCATGGAATCGTCAGGGGACCCTGGTTGGAAAACCCGTACTCTTCTTCGGCTTGTACGAGGAGCCGCTTGAAGATGGGGTGGTTCAGGTGCGTCGCGCGCACGATGAACCTCTTGCAGCTGGTCCCCACGCAGACCGCCACGTGTCCGGCGGGAACGACGGTCGGCGAAGGAGGCGCCAGCGCACGCGCCGCCGCGATGCGCGCCTTCTTCCTCCAACGTTGGACCATCTGTCGGATCCGAACAATGTGTCGGATCTTGTTGCTTTTTCCTATCTCTGGTAACATTTTTTTTTTTTTGTTTCTTGGGAGAGAGAGAGAGAGAGAAAGTGAAGGAAATGAAAAAAGAGTGAGAAAGTGAGTGCGGAGGAGCCAAAGAAATAGGCAACGTTTGTTTGCTTTTTTAGAAAATAAGAAGACAAAGGGTGGAGAGACTGTAAACGAGTACTAGTTGGTCTTGACAACTTTGTTCAATATATATATATATATATACACACACACATGGGCTTTGGAGGAAAGAGTGCTGTTTGAGTTGGACAAAATTACAAGATTATGCTTCTTTCTTCTTCTTCATGTACATGACAAATTCTTCACCTAAGGGAATCTAACTCACAATCACAACAATCACATATTATATGTGTGTGATATTGCATGCACAAAGCTACTTATTTCTCTTACCACATAACCGATTTTTAGTTTTTAGTTTTTATTCGGTACTATTATTTGAACTTCTACCTTTGGATACCCAAAATATAGTCATTTTACTAACTCATAAACAGAAAACTACTAACGATTCGGTCTTAAATTTTTTTGGTTGGATGAATGAGTTTGATCTCAACATGATATAATCTTTTAAAATCATCTTTTGTAATATATAATCATCTTTGTTGTATTACCATATGACCATGTCGTTGAGATCTTAAATTCTTAATGCCAAATATCCCAAAGGTTTAGTGCAGTATGTGTGATACTAGAAGAACAATACAATTTTATTTTCAATTTTCAAGTACTTTGATATGATTTGATCAAATTCTGTCTGTATTTGCAATGCAAAACCCACATGCTATTCAAACTCTAAATCTAACTTGAATCGGCCCACCTTAATTTCATGTGTAAGTTTCTAACAAATAAAAATAAAATCAAAAAATAATTTAATGATACACAATTTTCAGAGAGACTTAATTCATTTCAGATGCCAATCAAGGCAAAAGAAAGAAGTTCCTGCTAATCATTTCCATTTAAATAATTAAGCATTTAATTAGATACAGAAAATGACTATGATGCACTACCTATAAGTATATAAATCCCACCTAGCAACTTGGTGGATGACATGTACAACACAACACATTATTATTAGCTGTTTAAAGTTGATTATAGTATAGACTATAGAGGTCTTATTATAAGAAGAGACTTCTAAAGCGTGCATTAGTTTTTTTTTTTTTTTTTTTTTTTTTTGAGTGAAATCTTTTCCATCTTTATTTCTCACACTACACTTGGGGTAATTCTTAATTAATATTACACCATTTAATAACGTTTTATTAAGCATCATGCATGTTTGATGCGATGATCATTCAACAAGTACAAATTTTATTCATAATGATTTTTATTATGAGTTATGATTCAGTCACAAACTATTTTATAATATTTTTACAAACTATTAATTTAGTTAATTTTTTACTGATTTTCATCTAAACCAACCATTAACATTACTTTTTCATTTATTAATAACCACTCACCATATTATTAGTTTGTAAAATTTTTTTAAAAAAAAAATTGCATATTTAGTATTACTCTTTTGTTATTATATATCAAATCAAAACACTAATTTTATATATATATATATATATAAACAAAATTTCAAATTTACATTCCTTTGAGTCNAAAAAAAAAAAAATTGCAAACCCACGCAAGTAAATATAAAATATGTTAGTGATGAAAAACTCGGGGGAACTCAGCTGAGTCATGAGTTAACCCGGTTCTGACACAGAGTTATAAATATATATTTCACAGATACCTTAGCTCATGAGCAGATTGATTTGGTATCAGCCAACCCATGAAGCAACGGTCGAGATTCACCTAAGAAGTCAAGGTGGGTCCTGATGCCGACGTGGCAGTTGGACGATGACTCGGCGGACGAGATCGTCGACGACGAGCGAGTCACGACTCGGAGGACCTCTTCGAAGAACGACTCGTCGCATGGAATCGTCAGGGGACCCTGGTTGGAAAACCCGTACTCTTCTTCGGCTTGTACGAGGAGCCGCTTGAAGATGGGGTGGTTCAGGTGCGTCGCGCGCACGATGAACCTCTTGCAGCTGGTCCCCACGCAGACCGCCACGTGTCCGGCTGGAACGTCGGTCGGCGAAGGAGGCGCCAGCGCACGCGCCGCCGCGATGCGCGCCTTCTTCCTCCAACGTTGGACCATCTGTCGGATCCGAACAATGTGTCGGATCTTGTTGCTTTTTCCTATCTCTGGTGACATTTTTTTTTTGTTTCTTGGGAGAGAGAGAGAGAGAAAGTGAAGGAAATGAAAAAAGAGTGAGAAAGTGAGTGCGGAGGAGCCAAAGAAATAGGCAACGTTTGTTTGCTTTTTTAGAAAATAAGAAGACAAAGGGTGGAGAGACTGTAAACGAGTGCTAGTTGGTTTTGACAACTTTGTTCAATATAAATATATACACGCACATGGGCTTTGGAGGAAAGAGTGCTGTTTGAGTTGGACAAAATTACAAGACTATGCTTCTTTCTTCTTCTTCTTCATGTACATGACAAATTCTTTACCTAAGGGAATCTAACTCACAATCACAACAATCACATATTATATGTGTGTGATATTGCATGCACAAAACTACTTATTTCTCTTACCACATAACCGATTTTTAGTTTTTAGTTTTTATTCGGTACTATTATTTGAACTTCTACCTTTGGATACCCAAAATATAGTCATTTTACTAACTCATAAACAGAAAACTACTAACGATTCGGTCTTAAATTTTAGTTTTTTAAACAGAAAACTACCAAGTTCATCCCTTAACCACATAGAAACGTGAAAATTCTAATATCCCACTAAATTAGAGATTATTGTATTACATATAAGGCTGAAAACGAGCAAGCCGAGTCAAGTATTAAAAATTCAAACTTATGTATAAAATTATTACAAGTGAGGAGAAAGATTGGGGTCAACTTCTTCTTATAAAAAATATCAATCAATTAATGACACTAAATTATAAAACTTTTGGACAACTTATTTCACAAATTATTGTAAAATAGTCTATAATTATGTTTAATCTATACTACTATTTAAGGACTTTTAGTTTGTAAAATTTTTTTTAAAAAAAAATTGCATATTTAGTATTACTCTTTTGTTATTATATATCAAATCAAAACACTAATTTTATATATATATATATATAAACAAAATTTCAAATTTACATTCCTTTGAGTCAAAGGTAAGAAATTTTATGGTTGAACTAACTTAAGAGGGAATCTATATCAAACATAAAAATGGGGATCTGTAATTACCTTTGACTATCAATACAGGTGAAATGACAACAATGACAGTACAGCAGCTTGATCTCAATCAAGGGCATGGAATTAGCAGTACTGTGCTCCAACGGCAAGTTACAACAACAGCTTTGTTCAATTTATTGTTTCCATCAATGTTCAACTAGGCAACAAAATTAAAGATGAAAGGGACAGATCCAAAAAAAAAAAAATTAATTGCATTTACTTTCTGATTACTGGATTTCATGTCTCCTCAGGATCTTATTAGCACAGTAAGCCTGATTAAAGTACAAAATATTGTAAGATTTAAGGAATATTTGCTGGGACCTGCTGCTCATGGATTGATTAGATTGGCTAATATAGATAATAGATCTAATAATAATTTTTGGGATCAAAATTTTTTGAAGTACTCCAAGGTTAAAAGTGATCTTGCTGGTAGCCACTATGATACATTTAATATTAAACCTAGGCAAGAAAAAAGGTAATCACAGATTCAGAATGGCCTACCTAATTCAATGCCTTCCACTAATTGCGGCATTCAACGGCTTCCAAGAGGTTAAGGAATAAGCCCATTCAATTGGACCAAAGGCCTTCTGACTTGTTGGTACTAGGCATGTACAAGTACAACACTCTCCACATGATGGGCCAAGTGACTAAAGTGAGGAGACTTGGTTCTAATCATAATGAAAACCTGGACCAAAATAAAGCTACATTTTTATTTTTATTTTGATTGAAAATAAAGCTACATGTAGTTTGTTCTCTCTAAGGACAAATTCTGGGTACATCTGATTCGATGATGCAAACTGTACATCACTAATTATTTTTGTACATGCTATGTTATACTATGTTGTGTAAATTCCGACTTTTAGTTATAACTGTGAAATGTCTCGTGCACACCGTATGTAACTGTCACCACTTTTCGAATATATATATGATTATATGCTTTTAAATACAACTGCTTGAGCAAATCTTGGGTCCACTCCAATGCACTAGACCCAAACTAAGTACCAACTGCTCCTATGGCCTTATTCACCTTATCTTGGCTGATGTTGTCTAGAATTAAGAACATAAGAGAGGTTACCTAATGACCTTCTAGACTTGTCTTGAGGAAAATAATCAGCCTCATCTATGGTTTGACTTTGATTCACTAGAGATAAATGCCACTATTTGGAATGGTCAAAGAACCAGAAAATAGAGTGGTTATCAGTTTTTTGGTTCAGCCGGAGTCAAACTAATGGTTTGACTAGTAATGTCATAAATAATTTAATTAATAATTATGTGATCAAAAAAATAAAACAAAAATAAATTAACTCATAATATTTATTAAAAATTTATCCAAGGCATATAAATAATTTTAAGTGAGTTTTTCACACCTTATAATACTAATAAGATTATAAATAATTATATTAACATTGTGAAAAAATATTATTTTAATAACAACTTTGTCTTTATATGTTTTACAATGTAATTGAGAATCAGAAGGAATTAATTGGACTCCAAAATTAAATTGAAGCTTTTTTTTAATAAAAAAAAAAAAAAAAGCTATTTTAATGTTTTGCTAGGTTCTTATTTTTATGTAATTAGTATATCTTTTAACAAAACGCAATTTACTTGTTTATTATTTGTCATTGTTTTCCACATGGTGTGCATAACATATTTGTTAATTGCTTTAAGGAAAGACATGTATGAAGCCAATCAAAACAATCAATCCTAGTTCGTGCTATGGTTTCTCAGGATTGGTTGTTTTTAGATAGGCTAGTGTATTTGAACATGAGTTCATTCATTGTATTTGAGTTATTATTGTATTGGGCTTACTTTTGTACTTGAGATTTTGTCATGGATTGATAAAGGGGGAGATTGTTAGGGTCATGTGTTTTGGTATTGTCAACCATGACAAATTATGGGTCTTTTATTGAGTTTTGATATGTCTTAAAGTTGTAATTGAAGACCAAGTTAAAGACACAAAGTTTGCTTAAGAAAATCACATTTTCAGCATGTACCTCGATAGCAACTCTCAATAGAAGCTAGAAACTTACTGTCTCCTTAATCGAAGCTCAATTTATCGAGATTTTGTTCATGATATAAGCTCGATAGCAACTCGATCTATCGAGTTTCACAGATCAGCAAAAATCAGCAACGTGAAAAATTCCATAACTTATTCGTTTGAAGCCTGAATTAAGATCCATTTGAACTGGTATTTAAAGGACATCATAAGCCATTTATTAGAAAGCTTTTTAGAGAGAGAAACACTTCGTTTATGTGGCTAGAGTTTTGTAACTAAGTTTTCTCTATTTCACCAAACCAAAGAGTTTCAAAGTAGATTTAAAGATTTCATTGGTGAAGAAACTGAAGTCATAGCAAACACCACAGACTTGCTACTATGAACCAAGCTTTCAAGAGGTTCTTGAAGTTAGTTGGAGGTTCCAATTGTGATTGTGGGTAGAGCTGTAAGTTCATCTACTGGGATTATAGAGTCTAAGGACAAAGGTTTTGTACTATATCTAAAACTTCTCTTTATTATAATGGATTGCTTTTTGGGAAAATTTCCCTCAGATTTTTTACTGTGAAACTAGTTTGTTTTATTAGTTTTCCTAGGTTATCAATCTTGTCTTATTTACTATTTCGCTGTATATGATTTTAACTTGATATTGATGTTTGTTTATTTGAATAAGGTTTATTCATAATATATTTTTGAGAGATAATTACAACATGCTCTTAACTTCACAGCTCGAACTCTTTCCCCCCTAGACCCCCAAGTACTTTGTGTATAGGAAGATACCAATTTAGCTACAAGGTCTTTAGAATAATATATTTAATTAATAACTTGGGTTTAAAACTTGTTAGTTCTATCAACCGGAGTCTAAATTTTTCAACGTGTTAAAATATAAATTATTCAATCTTTAGAGCAAATAAATATTTAATATAATTGAGCGTACTTTCTTATATTACATCATGCATCATGGTATCGTACAAAGAGATTGTTTAGGACCGTCTGAAATTTTCAAAGTGATCTTGCTGGTAGCCACTATGATACATTTAATATTAAACCTAGGCAAGAAAAAAGGTAATCAGAATGGCCTACCTAAGTCAATGCCCTCCACTAATTGCGGCATTCAACAGCTTCCAAGAGGTTAAGGAATAAAATAAAGCTATGATGGGTTTGGTATTGTTTGTAACAAGCCCATTCAATTGGACCAAGGGCCTTCTGACTTGTTGGTACTTGGTATGTACAAGTACAACACCCTCCATACGATGGGCCAAGTGACTAAAGTGAGGAGGCTAGGTTCTAATCATAATGAAAACCAGGACCAGAAAAAGCTACAATTTTTTTTTTTTTTTTTTAATTATTGAAAATAAAGCTACATATAGTTTGATCTTTCTAAGGACAAATTCTAGGCACATCTGATTGAATGACGCAAACTGTACATGTACATCACTAATTATTGTTGTATATGCTATGGTATACACCGTCCTACAAACTCTAGCTTTTAGTTATAATTGTAAAACACGATTTCAACTGTATGTCTCATACATACAATATGTAACTGTCGCCACTTTTCAAACATATATATGATTATGTGATTTTGGATACAACAGCTTGAGCAAATCTTGGGTCTACTCCAGTGCATTGGACCCAAACCAAGTACCAACTACTCCTATGGTCTTATTAACCTTATCTTGGTTGATGTTGTCTAGAATTGAGAACATAAGAGAGGTTACCTATTGACCTTCTAGACTTGTCTTGGGGACAATAATCAGCTTCATTTATGATTTGACTTTGAGTCACGAGGAGATAAATGTCAAGAGAGGGTGCGGTACGATGCGGTTTGTGCAGTTTTCTTATTATAAAACTGCAAACCGCACTGCACCATGCGGTGTGGTGCAGTGTACTATTACTTGAGGTGCGGTTATGCCATTTTGCAGGTAATTTTGGTGCGATTTTTACAGTTTATGCGGTTCATACTCTCATTTAGTCATTAATTTCTATGCCTGCCTAAGACTAAAACCATAAGAGAAACCAAAGGGCAGCAGATACCATCGGTGAAGGCAACTAGCCACTGCAACTGAGAGATCACGATTGCAACGCTGACCTTCATGTCCAGATCGACAAGTTCAAGTCCAGTTTTTCATTACCGATGTCATTGTTGATGAACTACGATGCACGGTACGAATACAAGTATTGGTACAAGGATACAATATGTTGAGATATGATAATTATTTAATTAACAAGTTGCTAATCTGTACGATGCACAGAAAAGTTATTGACTAAAAAAAAAATCCAACAATGAGTAAATAAATATTTTGCTAGTTAATATTTTTTTTAAATGAAGAAATATTTAATTTCTATGCTTTTCCATAGTTTAAAAGTGTTGTATAACATAGAATGTGAGTTGCAAGTGTATAGTTACTGGAACCTACAAAGTAATTTACAATTCTTAAATTAATAAAACAAAACTCTCAATAGTTATATATATACACACACTCAAAACTAATATAAACTGCAAAAATATAAACAAAGACCATAATATGAGAAAGACACACCAAACTTCAAATTTGAGTAGCAATATGACTTTCTCGTAGTAATAATAATATAGACAATTCAAAATATGGAACAATATCAAAATTATAATACCTAATTACATTGTCTTTTATGTTGAATCCCAATAGTTATATATATATTAAAAATTCTGTAGCAAAATAAATTTTAAATGTGTGAATAATACCGTGAGACCCATTTTTAATGAAAAAGTTGCTGAAAAGTGAGGTTTGTGGGTTTTATGAACAATGCATGAGACCCACTGGTGTGCATTGTTCATACAGAAAAGTCAACAATCATGGCTAAAAAAAAAAAAAAAGTGCAAACGAAGGACGTGGGAAGTGCAAAATGCACTTCCCAAACGCTCACTAAGAGATGAATACTTGGAAGGGCCGTTGTTCAACTTCATCATTGTTCGAAGACTTGTAGTGGGAAGTATATGTGCCCATATCTACAACTGGAAGCTTCTCTCCAAGCAAAAACATCTCTTTGGAGACATCATTCGGAATAGTATAGGGGAGTCTTCACCTGTCGTCATCAAATTCTTGGGAAGCGCCTGGAATGGACGTATCAATGTCTTCTTTTCCTTTCACCATTTCTTTGTTTTGATCCTTCTCAGCAGGCAAAAAGATGCAAAGAGTTTTCTCATTTGTACCACTCTTAAATAGGATCTTCTCCTAGGAAGGCACTTCTTCATCAATGCAAATGTCTTTCACAACAGTTGAGAGAGGGATAGGTTTGCTAGGGTTTTGAGGTGGGAAGAAAGGAGTTATAACATGAGTCTCTCTCTCTCTCTCTCTCTCTCTCTCTCTCTCTCTCTTTTTAGTCTAAAAAAATATAAATTAAAAATGCTGATGTGAAAAATTGTAGAAGTTTCAGAGGCTTCAGTTATATATATATAATAATAATATATATAAATTAATATTTATTTTTAGTTATATTTAAATAATTTTAATATATAATTTTTTTTTTTAGGTAATAATAATATATATAAATTAATATTTATTTTTAGTTATATTTAAATAATTTTAATATATAATTTTTTTTTTTAGGTTTTAAAATTAAGTAACTAATCTTTTTTTTTGAGAGGAATTAGTAAATTAAGTAACTAATCATGTTTGAAAAACTAGTGCACATAAGTAGTCCCAAAAAAAAAAAAAAAAAACTAGTGTACAACATTTTTTAAGAATTGAGTAGGCCCATTGATACAATACAATAGATAATCCATATTTCTCCTTTGTCATGGTCTCTCCAAAACCCCCCTCAGTCAGAAAGAAAGTCCAACTCCAAACTCAAAATCCCAAAGGGCCAAAACCCATTTGAACAAAATTAAATTTTATTTAAGGAAAAAAGAAGAAGCCCAACAACATTAGCAGCAACAAATAGGAGGAAGAGAAGGTAGGATTGAGTACAGCAATGCCACACTTAGTCTTTCACTCCTACCACCACCACCCACCAATTCCTCCACCACCACCACTTTTATCTCATCCCCATCCTCCATTCCTCAGAACCCAGAATCCAACGGCCTGGATTCACTCGGCAAGGCCCATGGGCCTACTCTCTTTGCAACCCAGAATTGGCTCAACCGTAAGGTGCATGGCTAACCCAAGGAGAGTGAAGATGGTGGCCAAGCAAATCAGAAGAGAGCTCTCTGATATGCTCCTCACTGACAAGGTCTTGCAGTATGCTATTCTTCCTGAAGCTTCTTTGGGAGCTGATAGGTACCTTTCTTCCCTCACCACCATTAGCGATGTTGAAGTCTCTGGGGATTTGCAGGTACTCCATGCTTGTTTCCCATTTGTGTTTTTTTCTGGGTATTCTTTGAATTTGAGTTTTAAGTTTTTTGTGGGTTGTGATAAAGTTTGGATTTTTGGGTTGTTTATGTGGTTCATTGAGTTGCCAAGTTCTGATTTTTATTGTCAGGATAGTGTACATTTGTGGATTTGCTAAAAAATAAAATGTTTAATTTTTCCTTGTGTTGAGACCCTTAATTTGTATTGGAGTCATTTGGGCTATTGGGGGATGATAGAGTTCTTAGGTGAGGGGGGAGAAGTGAATAATTTCAATTATGCTTTGATTAATTGTGATAAATTTAACTAAATGAAGTTACTGGGTTTGTTTTGGGAGGAAGCTGTAAGATTGGGGTTGAAGTAGAAAAGATTGAGGTAAAATGTGATGAATATTTATACCTACTCTTACTGCTAGATCAGTCATGCTTCTTGTTTGAATATAGAGGGCAATTGATTACTGTGGAGAGATAACAGTAATTGGAAATAGCTGGCTTGCAACATTTAGTTTTTTTCTCTCCTTGATATTTAATCAGTCAACATATACAAAAAGATGTGTAGCTGAGTCATACATTGGTTGTGTCATCTTTATTTCTTTTGCTAAATACATACTTATAGAATAGTCAGGAATGGTCATTTAGCAGATATAGGCTGCAATCATTTTGATCTAATAGATGCTGAAGTCCTTTTATGTGTTAGCTGTTATAGTTTATTTCCATGTAATATGTAATATCCCATTGCTTCCTGAGGGGTGCATATTTCAGTGAAGAAAAAAGGATAATTTTGCTTCCTGTATGCATTGCTCATTCAGAGGATTAGAAACTGAATTTAACAGCTCTCCTGTTTCAGCATCAGTGATGCTGCTTTTCATTACGTAAAATCTTTATGGTTGCATTAGAAATTAATGGTTTTTTTCTATTTTAATAGGTGGTTAAAGTATATATATCCGTCTTCGGTGATGAAAGAGGAAAGGATCTTGCCATTGCTGGTTTGAAGTCAAAAGCTAAGTATGTCCGAAGTGAGTTGGGGAGACGTATGAAGCTGCGGCTGACCCCTGAGATACGATTTTTAGAAGATGAGTCTTTAGAGAGAGGAAGCAGGGTAAAAACTTTTGATAACATTGTTTTTATATGATCCTGAAGACAATTTATAGTTTCCTCTTGCATTTTTCTTCTGATTTTTAGTCACAATTTCAAGACTTATGTTTCTTCGTAGAAAGTTTCATTAGCATCAAGTTTCACACAGATTTTTTTTTTTTTTTTTTAAATTTATAAACAAGTTTCACACAGTTAGTCATAAGTTAACCTTGAGTCTATACTTCCACATAAAGATTGTCACAGATGTTTTGTGATGCCCCAATTTGATTGATTGTGTAATATGTGCGGGTGTGTGATGAGTCCCACATCAGGTATTTACTGGGTAGATCTGGGCTTTATTAACAACTACAAGGAGTCTCAATTGTAATTAGTCATTTTGAGGTATAGCACAGATGTGGTTAGCGCTTTTCCTTGGGTCATTACATGTTTAATATCTTATTTTTGCTTAGGTTACTTAGGCCATTAAGTTTTGTATAATGGCACAGGCATAAGCAAAGAATGTAAATTTAAATGTTCTTGAAAGATGTTTCATATAGACTCAGTCAGGTGTATTGGTAGCAATTTTATGCACATCATTTTATCTAAGGCCAGGCCTCCTTTATTAGATAATCTTTTGGTCAATAAGCTAATTGATTTTTGTTGACCGTCTTGTAATTGGTTTCCTTTGTGCATGCCTGTATGTGTTACATGTTTTTATTAAGAATGTAGCAAATGATGGCTATAATTATGGATTTGTCTGCTATTACTTAAGCAAATCGTGTTGATAATGGACTACTGTCTCCTCTGCATTCAAGTTTTTAGGCCCCATGCAGTTAATGGACCTTGGGTACCATCCTACCATATAATCCTTGAGTATCCTGACCTATTACTGAGTTCATTTTATACATGCTAAAAAGAAAGGATTCAAAATAAATTTTATCATGATAGGAAGAATCATGGCTGAGCATTTGCCTGTCATCATACTTTCAGTTATCTTTTCAATTATAATTTGGTTGTCATTCTTGAGTTTCAGCAACTTAGAATTACTTTATCTAAATAAGGGTCTTAGCAAATACTAATCCATTGAGTTTGACCTTTCAGGTGATTGCAATATTAGACAGGATAAAGAATGAGAAAGAGCCTCAAGCAAGCGAAGAAGGAGAGCAATTTGATTCATCTGATGCTTCTCAAGAGGACAGAGACTGGGAGGGCGATGACCCTGATGAAGACATCATATATGTAGACTAGTTGCTCCCTAGTTGCTCCACATGTGACCTTTTTAAAGTGGGGTATGCCTTTGCTTGTTCACAGGTTAGTCTATTTTTATGGATTTAGAGCGAGCAGCATCCTGTAGGTATGCTTTAGTTTTAGCTTTACACATACGAAGTGCCCAAAAAAAATAAAAAATCCCTTATGCAATACCACTTCCTCACTAAATGTGAGTTGTAAACTTGAGTGAGTTTGGATGTGCTTTGCTGATTGCTTATTCATTAAAAGTATATAAAAGAGGAGAGGGAATTTTTTTTTTGTGTGAGGCCTGCCAAAATGAGCTCAAAAGGCCCAAAATGCTGGCTTTTTTTGCATTTATCAAATGCACAATTTCAAGATAATTCTGCTTTAGCTTAGTATAACTATGCATCCCCAAGTCTAAGTTTACAACTTATGGCATTGCATACAACTTTGTGATGGTTTGTGAAACAAATTTCTCAACAGTGTCATCCTAAGAGGTTAACAGTATTCTGCATTTGAAACATAGGATATTGCTTCAATGAAACCATTGAATGGGTTAAAGAGGTGTATTATATTATAATGTAGTTTTGATTGGTATATGAATGACTCTCATTTTCACCAGTAATCTGAATGACTCTTGGCTTTTTTGGGACTGGTTGTGACACTGCCATGATATGAACACACGAGGACCCCTGATTATGAGTGACCAAGAATATAAAATCTAACATTGATCTATTTTGTGCAGGGTGAAGACTTAAGCCGTAATGCTCCAGGACAGAAGCAAGTCTTCCCATGCAGCCCCATCATCTGAATTATTTGACTTCAGCCATGTCATACTACGTAATAACCCAAAGTTTTGTGTTGCTGATCTTCTGGAATGGTTCATGTATAATGTGCTCTTTTGATTACCTTGTTTACAATTAGTGCAAGCATTATGTTTTGTAAGTGCTAAGCTTAGGGCATATCAAAGTTGACAGTACCCTTGAATTCAATTTAAATGATCTAATTGTCACAAAATTTCCTGTCTACTTGCCTCCCCACCCCTTCCTCTTTATGCCTTAAAATTTCTTGCTAATTTATAAACTTGAGTGGCCCTGTATTTAAGTCAGGCTTTTGCTTCCTAGCTTTCCAGAAATAGACCTTGTTTATGGTCGAATACGAAACTCAAAATCTGGTTCTAACATTCCTTTGTGAAAACACATGGCCTGGGCATATATCCTTATAATTTGAACGTTTATGTGAGCTTAACTGCCCACTCCTGGTCATGGAGATCAATTTTGGGAGAAAGAGATGTTTTAGTAAAATGACGCCCGGGAAGTTCACTGAAGCTTCTTCAAAGCAGACCTCTTCTATCACTTGGGTATCTTATTTCATCCTTCCAAACTCTTCCCAATGGAATTGAGCTAAAATTTGGAGAACTTTGATCAGGCCACAGCAACTCATGTTCCACAAATTCACTTCCCTCACTACAAATGAACTGCTTCATGTGGGTTACTAGCATCAACAGAAAATTTACCATTAAAAATCAGTCAATTGGGACAACCAAGAGGGCAATATTCTATCATACAGGACCTTTTTCCGAAGTTGAGTAGTGTGTGGAAGCTTATAAACCAAAGACTCAGTCAAGAATTTGCTATGGAAAATGAAAAATGACGCTTGAGCATTCTCTCAGCTAGAATTTGGTGCTGTACTCCAGGTTTTAAAAAAGGTGATGTTAATTGTCAGAACCGGAATCCTTAGATCATCTCTTTGCAGCAATATGTTTATGATGTTCTTACGAATAATAGTCCTCTGCAAATAGAAAGAGGCAAACAAAGCCGTAATTCAAAAGCTAAACCTTGGATCATCAACTTTTCCTCCTCCACTATGATATCACTGAAGTGGGCTGCTCTGCTGATTATGTCAATGTACGAGGGATGGTGCTTTTCCCATGTCATGAGCATATTCAGGTTCAAGGTTTGGTGGACCACACACTGGGTTGGTTCCAATGGTAGAGACCTAGAGAACGAGACCCAGATGGTGATTCTTGAAAGTTCTGATCTGGGTCGTCCTTATGTTCTCCTTCTTCCTCTTTTGGAAGGTCCTTTTAGAGCCTCTATTCAACCCAGTTACGATGATAACTTTGATCTTTGCGTTGAGAGTGGCTCTTCTAAGGCCTTTGGTGACTCATTCATAGGTGTCATGTACATGCATGCTGGTGAGGACCCTTTTCGTTTGGTCAAAGAGGCTATGAAACTTGTGAGGGTTCACTTGGGTACTTTTAAGCTTTTGGAAGAGAGAACCCCACCTGGTATTGTGGACAAATTTGGTTGGTGCGCTTGGGATGCATTCTATCTTTCTGTGCATCCTCAAGGTGTCTTAGAAGGCGTGAAAGGTCTTGTTGACGGTGGATGCCCACCTGGGCTTGTGTTACTTGATGATGGGTGGCAATCAATTGGTCATGATTCTGATCCAATCACACAAGAGGGTATGAATCAAGCTGTTGCTGGTGAACAAATGCCATGTAGGCTCTTGAAGTTTCAAGAGAATTACAAGTTTATAGACTATGTTAGTTCTTAAAAAGTGTGACAATCTCAAGGGTATGGGGGCCTTTGTTAGGGACCTAAAGGGAGAGTTTAAGAGTGTGGACTCTGTTTATGTGTGGCATGCTTTGTGTGGTTATTGGGGTGGGGTTAGGCCCAGTGTGCCTGGATTGCCTGAATCTGTGGTTGTAGAGCCCAAACTCTCGCTGGGGTTGAAGTTGACCATGGAGGATCTGGCGGTAGATAAGATTGTTGACACTGGTGTGGGACTTGTCTTACCGGAGATCGTCGATCAAATGTATGAGGGGCTTCACTCACACTTGGAGGCTGTTGGTATTGATGGTGTCAAAGTTGATGTTATTCATGTAAGTCCTAACTTCTATGCTTTCTTTTTGTTTAATTTTAGAGACAATTATTGGTTTACATTTACATAGAAGTGTATAATATACACATTTGTTTAGTCTACCATGTAAATCTTACATGAATAATACAATATAAACTAGTAATTTTCCTAATTTTATTTTGACTGGAGCAAGACTTTTTAACTTTTTTTTTTTTTTGATAGGGACTTTCTAACTTATTGTCACATAAGATTGCTAGATGTTATATTGTAGGAACTACTTAAGTTTATTTCTATTTCTTATGGAGAAGAGAGGGAGGTAGTTTAAACTTTTCATGAGTAGTGATATTTTTGTTTTACTAGGCATGTCTTTCCGTATGTGCTTATCTATCTTCTTGCAATTATAAGAGTCTTTATCTTTATTCTGTCCATACGTGCCTATCTTATCTATCTTTCTTCTTGCAATTATAAGAGTCCTCATTTTCATTTTGTTCTCATTCTGTTCGTAGGTGCCTATCTTTCTTCTTGCGAGTCCTTTAACTATCTATCTTCATTCTATCCTCAGTTGTCTATCTTCATCCTCGCAATGATAAAATGTGGATATTCTTTTACCTATCTGTCTGTCTTGTTTGAGCATGCTAATGTAGTATCACTATTAAATGATGAAACTTTTTTTCATTAAAAAAAATCCCTACAAAATATTTTCAACCATGATTTTGAATCTTTGATTACCATAGTGATTAATATGTTTAAATGTAATTTACATGGTCCTCTTTAGCTTCTTTTTTTCTTTTTCTTTTTTCTTATATATATATATATATAAATAATATACCTTGTCCTATAATTAACTGTGAATGACTCTAAAATGTTAATAATTTTCATTCTATATAGTTGCTGGAGATGGTATGCGAGAATTATGGTGGCAGAGTTGAGCTTGCAAAAGCATATTACAAAGCCCTCACTGCCTCTGTGAAGAAGCACTTCAATGGAAATGGTGTCATTGCTAGCAGGGAACACTGCAACGATTTCATGTTCCTCGGAACAGAGGCCATATGTCTTGGCCGCGTTGGTATGTCACTGCAATACCATGCCTCGTTGATGTTATGCTATTAAATTTATGAGAACATTTTAGAATATTATTATATACTTTTATTAACCCGTTAAACTTTTTTTTTCCTACCCATAAATGTAATAGTAATAGTAATATATATTACTATTAAATTTATGAAAATGAGATAGTAGCATATGGAAAGAGAATTTTTTTTATTTTTTTATTTTTTTAAGTTGTTAGAGTTGGATGATTTTCACATATGAAATCAAATTATTTTGAGCATAAAACTATTAAAATTACCATGTGTTTATAGCTTGCTACAAAGTTCAGAACTGCTCTCAAAAAAAGGGGGGAAAAAGTTAGGACTTAGAGCCCGTTTGGTACATGTATTTAAAAACTGAAAATTGTTGTTTAAAAAGATTTGTAGAAATATGTGTGGATGAAAAAGTGTGTGGAAGTACGTGCAATGTTGCTTAAAAACTGAAAATAGTTGTTTGAAAACACAAACCAAAAGCATTTTGGGGTGTTTTTGCCTTTTCATTTTGATCCTACAAAGTGTATTTTTATCATAAAACATTGTCTTTTGAAGATGCAATCCAAGATATTTTTAGTCAGCAAAGAAGAAAATAAATTTTTTGGGTCATGTTACAAAGAAACAACATAGACAACCTAATGAGACATTAGTTTTCAATCAACTAATGTTTATGTGTATTACATAGGAGATGATTTTTGGTGCACTGATTCATCTGGTGATTGGCTCTAAGGGTGTGATATGGTGCACTGTGCTTATAATAGCTTGTGGATGGGCAACTTCATTCAACTAGATTGGGACATGTTCCAATCTACTCACCCATGTACTGCTTTCCATGCTGCATCTCGTGCCATTTCTGGTGGTCCTATTTATGTGAGTGACACTGTTGGGAATCACAACTTTGAATTGCTAAAGACCCTATTAGGGGTGGAGCTAGGAGTTTTTGTTTGGGGGGGCCAAATTTTGGTATTAATATATTAGTTTCGAGTTAAGATGGACCATCGTAAACATGCGTAAACGTACATACACAAATATAAATATTAATGTTTTGATACTGGACTAAGTCATAATTTATAAATATATTGTATATAAAATTAGTAACTTTCAAATATTTATATTCGCAAGATAATTTTTTAGGGGAACTTATCATCTTTTAAACTCTAATGAGTATACAAAACTATCTAGTTTGATATTAAACATGTACAAAAAACAAATTAGAAAAAACAAAAACTATCTTGTCTCTATAACTACTAGATCAATTGAGAATTTCTATTGGTTTTTAAAAGCATTATTAGACTAACTCAAACATTTGGGGGGGCCGACTTCTATTTTTGTAGCTAAATATTTAAAGTTTTAATACTTATACATAATATAAAATAATTTTTTTTAAAAATTTTGGCCCCCCCAAGCCATGCTATAGCTCTGCCCCTGGACCCTAGTGTTGCCTAATGGGTCCATTTTGAGGTGTGAGTAGTTTTATATTTGGAATGTTGATATTGTGCAGAAATAAAACTTATGTATTTGTTTTACTTATCTTTGTGTTATTTTGTTTTAGATAGTAATGTTAGGATTTGTATAATTTTAAAATTGTTGAATAAGTATTAATAAGTTTAATTGAGTTCATTCTTGATATAAGTGGTGAATTCAAAATAATGCATTTTACATTAAGTAATTTATTGCATAACTTTCCAAATGACATATACATGTTGTTTTCTATATAAAAATTAAATAATAAAAAAATTCATGTGAAAAATACGGGTCAACCCGACCCGACCCGACCCGCAACCCGATTGACCCGAACCCGATTTTGAACCGCTTAAAGTGACCCGTTTTTNGTACCGATATTGGACAGGTGCGGCCATCGGCGCCGAGACGTGCATACCGCCGAGAACCGAACCGCACCGAGTATGTTTAATATCTATATAATTTTGTTTTTTTTTAAAAAAAAAATATATGGCGTGCTGAGCAGTGAGCACGGCGTGCTCTGTTTCTCAGTTTCTCAGTTTAAACAGAGCACGCCGTGCTCTGTTCTCTCAGTTTTTTTCTTTTTTTTGATGAGGACTCTTTAGTTTCTCACCCACGTGTGAAGTCAAAAAAAAAAATAATATTAGTGTGCCTATCATCAATAAATAAAAAGTGTTAGCGTGTCAGTCATAGTCTGAATAAAAAGTTGTCTTGCATTTAAAAAAAGAAAAATAATGCCGTTTGGTTAGTGTTAAAGACTTAAAGTTACTGTGTGTAAGATTTTTTTTTTCCTTTATTACTCTCAGCCACACACGTATCTGATACCCTGAGACTTAGTTGTCTAACTTGTCTCTTTCTCTCTTTTTTAGACTTTTGCTCTCATACTCAACTCATTCAGTCACTAGCTCAGTCACCTACTCACCTTCATTTTCTTCCAAACCCTAATCCCGCCAAACTAATATTAAAGTTTCCCTCTGAATCTCAGATTCTCAGGCTCCCACCTAACCATTTTTCTCTAATCTTATGCCCTCAATCAGTCTCCTTCTCATCTCCGTTCTCCACCGTAGCTCTGCCACTATGTAGTTCTATCTTTGGTAATCCTAACCCCTAATTTTTTTTGGTTTTATTTTGAGTTCACTGAATATTTCTTCTTGTTGATTTAAATTTTTTTTTTTTGGGTTATTTTCTTGTAATTTCGGGGTAATTTAAGAGATTCAGCTTCAGCCTAGTAAAGGACTAAAATCTCAAAGGCTTAAAGAGTTCGTGGGCATTTTCTCATACTATTTATAATATTTTTTTGAGTTCTCTAATGTTTGATTTTTTTTTTTTTCTATGCTGTTTGATTTTGTTTAAGGGTTATTTTCTCTTGTTATGGTTTAGACTTGATTTATAATTGTGTGTTTGATTTGGAATGTTGTGACAGGATTAGATTTATTAATATGTGTTAATGTGTTTAATAAACACATGTTTAATTTGACAGTTTGAGAGTTAAGTCATATTATAGTTGAGTCTTGATACTCTATAATTGTGTATTTGATTAGGAATGTTGTGAGTCTTGTGACAGGTTGAGGTTGAGATTTTGTGTTCTTGTGGTTGAAACTTGATAAAGAAAGGCTCAGTTAAAAAGAAGCAGTTAAAAGAAGTCAAAATGGGCTCAAAATGCTAGTTTTTAAAGGCCCAAAACTTAATTAGAATAGTAATTTTTAGAAGTCCAGCCCATATAACCGAACGAACCGCACCGAGCCGCTAAGATTAACCGCACCTTGTGTAGGTCGGTTCTTACTTTCCAAAAGTGAGGTGCGGTCAAGCATAGGGTGAAACCGCACCCTATAGGTGTGGTGCAAAAATCTCTCTAAAACCGACCGAACCGAACCGTGTACACCCCAAAATTACAAATGACTTATTGGATAACTCATTTGATAAAGAATAAAAATATATAAGAAATTTACAATCTTGAAAATTAATTTTATAATCTATTATCAGTTGTGGTTGACACTCTATTTCAATTTGAGATATACTTTAAAATTTGATTGCTTACTTATTCATACATGGTCTCTTTTATGAATATCATATTATTGTTAAGCAACACACACTTTAGAATATATCATAATTTATTTTGAAAAACTGTTTATTTTGGACATAAATTATTAAAAAATAGGTCTAAGTATTCATAATTTATGCTAATTTGATACTTTAATTAGCTTCACTATTTTCACACTTGTAAATATTTCTTACATGTCTACAATTTTAAATCTATGTTTTTAACTCTACTGTAACCAGATTATCTTGGCATGTACTTTACTATTTGATATCTAAAAATATTCAATCATTACAGAATGTTCAACCATTAATCTTTCAATTAATTTGCATATAGTTATGTAAATGTATCAATTGTTTCTTTAAAGTTCACAATAAACAATTAAACCAATATTGTCTTAGTTTTACTATTTTTTTTACCAAAAAAAAAAGTTTTAAAAAAATGGTTCGGGTTCGGGTCGGGTCGCGGGTCGGGTCGGGTTGACCCGCAAAAAACACGGGTCGGGTCACGGGTCAACCCGTTTTTGCTTCGGGTCAAAAAAATCGGGTTCGGGTCGGGTATTTTTCGAGTCGGGTCAGAAAATTCTGACCCGTTTTGCCATGTCTACTTACAAATAAGAGGGAATGTTAGAATACCAATTACATTCACCATTTCTCAGACTCTTATTTAAGTTCAACAACCCAACTGAACTCCCAGAGTAAACGTTATGGACCTTCTTGAAGTAGGACAATAGAACTCAATTACGAAGACTTGTATGTACTATTATTTTTATGGCAGGGGTCACTTTGTTTAGGAAAACAGGGGAAAGTTCTCAAAAAAAAAAAAAAAAGAAAAAGAAAAAGGAAAACAAGGGAAAGTATTGTGCTGCAGCTCTTTGCAACATTGCTTCAAATAATGTACTGAAGGGATACAATTTTTTTTTTTTTTTTCCTAAGGGTCTGTTTGAATACTACTAATTGCTAAAAATACTATAGCAAAATAATTTTTAAATATGTGAATAGTATTGTGAGACCCAATTTTAAAGTTATATTTGCTGAATTCTGTACTTGCAGGTCCCTGAACAGTGCATGGGACCCAGCCATAAAAACGCAGACACACAAAACGCAGAGACATGCCACTATCCAAACTCACACTAATTGTTGACAACATCTTGTAATTTAAATTTTTTTTTATGTGACAAACTCGTTATAATTGATATATATATATATATATATAATAAAGTTGTGTCAATAATGATTCTATATAAAAAATGATGTTCGAAAATGAGAAAAAAGATATGATGCTACAAAGTGCTTAGTGGAATATCTTGGAAAGAGAAATCAACTTTAAGACCCAATCAAATATGCAAAAAAAAATTTTTTGATACAAAATTAGTAAAAATATATAACTTAAATATCACTTAAATCACTAAGTTACTTCCCCTATCTTGGGAGAAATTATATAATCCTCATGGTGGACCACATTATTTGCACTAAAAGACTCCCACTTGTTTAAAATTGCAAAGTCAGTAATCAGTTTCTATTTAAAAAAAAGTTCTTACTCAATAGTTTTAAATAGGTGAGAGTCTTTTAGTAGAATGGTAGACCACGTCAGTTTCTTATCTTGTTTAATGTAATGACAATTGTAATAGCCATTGGCTTTATTATGTTGTAATGGAAATTGAAATGCATTTCTTGCAATGAAAATTGGTACTTAAATATGTCTCTTATTAGAATATTGTTTATTATAATGGAAATTGGCTGAAGGTTATTAAATGTGGCTTCTGCTCCTGTTTAAGTCAAGGTTAGAACTTATTCTAAAATCCAAGTTCACTTGCAAACTTAAAACTTAGAAGAAGTCTACCAAAACAACATTACCAAATTAACTCATCAACAAGAAAGTACCATGGTTTATTTTTTTATTATTATGTAGCTATCAATCGGCTAGAGAGAAGAAAAAGAAGGTGGGGGCAGGTCAAACATAATAAATTCTAGCTCAAACCATATCAAACTTATGCATTGCATGTACCAGACCCAGAAATGAAGAAAAAATCTTTCATGAACAGTACTATTTTTTTTTTATGGTGATATTTGCAGCACATGCATGCATAAGTTTTATTTAGTTATCAATTAGCTGCTAATGCAAAAATATGACTGGATTAGTAAGCAACTGATAGACAGAAATATGCAGAAATATGACTGGAATAGTAAGTACTAAGTAGATGCTATTTTTTTTTCTGCTCATGTCCAATATTGCCATCATATAAGCTTATGAAAGCTTTACAAAACAATGACTATCAAAGTTTACGAAACAAAAGGTCCTAATAATAAAAGGTCCTAAGACTAACACAAAATAAGTTACTTTTGTCCAGTAAAACCATCAAATAAGCTTATAGGCAACTTTACAAAACAGTAACCACAAAAGTTTCTAACAATCAAAGGTCCTACAAACTACCAACTCCAGATCCACTTCCAGTTCCTTTTCCAGCTCCAGTTCCATCTCTCTTTCCATATCTACCAACTCCACTGCTTCCAACAACACTTGTTTGGGTTCAAATCTGTAATAATAGATACATTGGACCATATGGTAAGCACACAACAACTCAATGACCAAATATTGGCAATATGCAAATAACAAGCACAATGTGTAGTATATATATAATGGACAAAGTTTAGCTACAAAATTGATTGTAACCTTAGGCTACAAACTCACTCACTATCTTTTTATTAGAGGTGAATTTTGACAAATCCACCATTGGATCTCATCTTCTTCTTATATACTCCATGTTTGCAAAATTTCAAGAAAATTAAAGATCAATAGCTATGTCATCACTAAATTTTTAAATTGCAAGTTTTTGTAATTTAAAATTATGCATAAAATATAAGATTATAGATTATATAGTAAATGATATTCGATTGACACAAAAATTAACATGTGCATTAAGAGCGTAAAGAACATATAATTAATGGTTAGATTTTCAAAATATGCAGTAATATTTATTTTATTAAGTGAGTTTGTAGCCTAAGGCTACAATCGATTTTGTAGCTAAACTTTGTCCATATATTATGGTAATTACCATAGTTGATTGGCTTCCGACAACACTTGATAGGTGATGATCCTCTTCCAAGAGGCTGACCCACCAAAAATGAAGATCAATAAAGTAACCAGAACTAGACAAAATACAACCAACTATATTATAAACTATATTTATTTCTTCAAGCTCCTTTAGCAATAAACTAAAGGTGGCAGCACATATTATTGTTTAAACAATTGATGATTCAAGCTTCATTGCTTTGATTGTACAGTTACTACCATAGAATTGACACACGAATTTTCACAAACACCCACCTTACATAACTATAAACTATCACAGGGATTTCAGAATTTCAAATAATTTACCACCCATATAAACAAATAATATCCACCCAAATAATAGGAATTCAATTTTAACAGCCAACATGAAAAACCCAAAAATCACAACCCAAAATGTCATTGAAAAAATCAACACAAATATGACTATGAATATTTACACACCTCATTGGCAATGGCCATGAAATGAAGCAAATATTTTTCAATTTCGTTCCTCCAGTGGTTTTAATTTATTGTTGTATTGGTGTGATGCCACAATTTAATGTTGGGAAGTAGGAATTAAGATTACACAAGCCAAATCCGAAAACAGAGAGAAAGAGAAGAGAAGCTCGTTGTGGCCGCCGCCGCTATCGTCGTTGCCACTACCTAGGTTCACGAAGTGAGTCGATGGTATAACTAGGTTTAGTCTGAGCTAAGGGGTTTGGGTTTGTGGGGTTTGGGTTAGGGAGGTTAGTTCTTCATGGTCTTTGTTGTTAGATTTTAGAATTTGTCCTAAAACTATGTCGTTTAGGCTAGTGGTTTTTATTTTAAGTTTAGGCTTGAAACTACATAGTTTTGATGCATGCCAGCTCTTCACTTGGTCATCACTAAAATGACGTAGTGTTGGGGTTGATTTGGCCAAAAAAAAAAAAAAAACACATAAGCATGATATTGATGTGTCACTTAACAGCAGAAATCAACTGTGGGGGGGTGAATTGCTAATGGAACCAAACTTCAGAGTGTAAAATTAAGTTTCTAAAACTTTGGAGTGTAAAATCTAGTCAACCCCAAACTTCAGGGGTGTAATTTGCAATTTACATCCCCCCCCCTCCCCCTTTTTTTGGCTATGCTTTGCAATCAATTTGGCATATTTATGTTTGCATAGATTTACATTTCAGTCCGCCTCAAAGAATACATTGTCTTAGTTTAGCAGAATTTGATGATTTTGTGATTGTTAATTTCAAGTTCAAACAGGGTTATATATAGTCTCTCTTTGATTCCAATTTGTTCGATTAAATTCCCAAAACAATATTTGTTACTTGCTAAAATTTGCAAATTAACCTAGTGTGATTTCTTAAGATATATGGATCAGAGATGCCAATTGAAGAGTGTTTAATTATATTGGTATCATAGAAATGACAAGATTACCAACTGAAAATCAGTCCTTTAAAGAAAGATTGACTATGACAATGAGGTATTTTGGTACTTTAGGGTTGGTACTTCGTGCATATGCTGTACCACCTTAGTACTATAGGGTTCGTGTTGTCAACAACGTCACTATCATTTAAATTATTATCTTCATCATTTTGCAATTGTTAGCAAATTTAGATCTCCAAGGATATTTAAATTCTTTAGCCTAATTTCCCCTTTGTTGCTTTTATTTTTAAATGAATCTTTGATAAAAAAGAAACACAGAACAAAATAAATATAAGAAGATTTTCAAATACGTACTCCCTGTGTTAAAAAAGTCTTTAAAATTCAGTTTTGCTGCGCGTTTGTTATCTGTGCTCCAAATGATTCTACTGATAAAGCTTTACATCTTCATGCATATGTTGTACTTGTACCACCTTAGTACTATAGGGTTCGTGTTGTCATGTTATCTGTGCTCCAAATGATTCTACTAATAAAGCTTTACATCTTCACGCATATGTTGTACCACCTTAGTACTGTAGGGTTCGTGTTGATTCTACTGATAGAGCTTTACATCTTCATGCATATGTTGTACCACCTTAGTACTATAGGGTTTGTGTTGTCATGTTATCTATGCTCCAAATGATTCTACTGATAAAGCTTTACATCTTCATGCATGCATATGTTGTACCACCTTAGTACTATAGGGTTTGTGTTGTCATGTTATCTATGCCCCAAATGATTCTACTGATAAAGCTTTACATCTTCATGCATGCATATGTTGTACCACCTTAGTACTATAGGGTTTGTGTTGTCAACATCGTCACTACCATTTAAATTATTATCTACATCATTTTGCAATTGTTAGCAAATTTAGATCTCTAAGGATATTTAAATTCTTTGGCCAAATTTCCCCTTTGTTGCTTTTATTTTTAAATGAATCTCTTTTTCATTTAGTTTCGTTTGTCTTGAAAATTAGGAGACCCACTCTCAATAGATTAGATACATTTAGATTTGGGCAAAATCATGGGCATCTTTGATTTTTTGAGCTTCCTTTTTGCATAGTGTAATGCTGGATGCACTGATAGTGGTCCTTATTGCTCATTAAAAATAAACTCATATGGAATTGGATCACTTGTAAATGATTTTTCTTGAATCTCCTTCCGTCCCTCGTGATTAAACTGAAACTAAATGTACCCTTTTACAGGTTCTGCCAGAAGAAGATTTACTTTTTCTTCAATAATTGTTCTCAACTATTTATTCATATGGTGGTTGTGATATGAATAAATAGTTGAGAACAATTATTGAAGAAAAAGTAAATCTTCTTCTGGCAGAACTCGTAAAAGGGTACATTTAGTTTCAGTTTAATCACGAGGGACGGAGGGAGATTCAAGAAAAATCATTTATTCATATGGAACTTAATAAATTTCCCATATTTCATAGCAATGCACCCAATTACAAAAGAACTGTAGTTTCATAACAGCAAGCAAGATATGAATAAATAGTTGAGAACAATTATTGAAGAAAAAGTAAATCTTCTTCTGGCAGAACCTGTAAAAGGGTACATTTAGTTTTAGTTTAATCACGAGGGACGGAGGGAGATTCAAGAAAAATCATTTATTCATATGGAACTTAATAAATTTCCCATATTTCATAGCAATGCACCCAATTACAAAAGAACTGTAGTTTCACAACAGCAAGCAAGAAGGTGAGAAAGTAAGCGAGGGCTGTCAATACTGCCTTCCCTCATGACCTACTCGAAGCAGTGAGTTACAAAGTGAATCCATGGTGATCTGCTCATTTACCATCATATCATACCCTATAAGTACTGCCCGTATATGTATGCTAGTGATGTTAGATTATTACAACTTGTATTATAAACTTATATACTCTACCATATTGAGGCTTTTTAATAATAAAAAAAAGGCAAGGATTTGTTGCAAACTAAGTTGCAGCAACTTTTGCAAAATGCACACATGTCAAGTGGTCATTTGGTAAAAAAATTCAATTTTGACAGCGAAGTTTTCATTTTTTTTCTTGATAAGAAAGACTGAAACTTTTATTACGAAAGGGATAAGTACATAGCATCTTGAAGTACTAGAAATTCGATTATTGGTGGACTTTCCTCCATCCAAGTTATAAACCCATGGATAGCCTTTGCATGTTGTGCCAAAGTATGTGCGGACTAATTTCCCTGTCGCCCCACATGTTGGACTTTAACGTGTCTAAAATCATGCAACTTATGCTAGATGCTCTCAATGACATCAATCACTGTAGCTGGTGGCAAGGTGGAGCCCGACAGAGCAGTGAAAATCACATGGGAATCAGTTTCAAAAATAACATCTTGTACGCCAACATCCCATGCAAATGAAACCGCTACATCCATAGCCTTTGCTTCAGCTTTCAAGGGACCCAACGGTAGGTGCAGATGCTGACTGAGGGTTGCGATGATTGTTCCTACGTGGTCCCAAATCACTATACCAATGCCCACTGAGCCGAGATTCTTGAAAATAGCTGTGTCGGTGTTTATCTTGAACCACGGGTTTGAGGGAGGAACCCGATGAGTGTTTGATGGACCTGTGGGTTGAGGACACGTGAAGTGGGCCACCTAGAACTCTTCCATGATGGTTCTTGCCTTGCGTATGATTTCGTTTGAGGACTACCGTGGAGAGCCATGCTATGTTCTGTTCTGGTTGTACCACATGCACCATGCGATGGTGATGATGAGTTCAAGTAAGTCTTGGCCCACATGTTACCTGATTATGAGGTACCAAATTAGGTTGTTGGGAAATTTAGACCCCGGTTAATAGAATTAACAAGTTTTAAACCCAAATTGTTAATTAGATTAATTATGAATAAACCTTGTTAATAACAAACAAACATCAATATCATGTCAAAATCATGCAGTGGAAAAATAAAGAAGACAAGATATGATGACCCAAGAAAACCAATGAAACCAACCAGTTTCACAATAAAAAACCTGGGGAGAAACTTTTCCGAAAAGCAATCCACTATAGTAAAGAGAAGTTTCTGATCTAGTACAAAACCTTTGTCCCTAAACTCTACAATCCCCGTAGATGAACTCACAGCCTTCTACCGCTTTAGAACCTCTGAATTCTTCAATATATGAACACCATCCTTTGATGTTGCACGGATCCCAATACATGACTAACTCCTTTGCACAAATCCCAGTACATGACTCACTCACCAACTTGAGAAAAAAGAATGTTGGCTGCAAAGTTCTTCACTTCATCAACAATAAAGATCAAGAAGCACTTGGTTATAAAACTCTAAGGCGCAAAGATGCAGTAGTTTCTTTCAGAAAGAATAAGGTATTGGTCACCTTTTGCATATGTTCTCCTTGTATTCTCTCATGTAACGGCTTCTAAAATAAGCCTTATATAGGTCTAGGGTTGTGAGAAAAGAAACCCTACACAAATACATAAGCTTGGCCCAAAAACAGAAATCTGAATTCCCGTAATCTCGACAGATAGCAGGTGTCGAGCAGGTGTCGAGAAGGTGTTGAGGGGACAGAAACTTTCTTGATCGATCGACCAGCTATCGAGAAGCTATCAAGCTTTAAAATTCAGCACTTTCTCACTTGATTCTTGGACAGACTTGCATGACTTTAACACTTGAACTTGAAACAAGGTTTCTTGAAGTATTAAATACATCCTAGATCTACCCAAATACAAGTAAAATGCGTTTTGTCAAAGGATTAGCCAACTACATAAAATAATGACATATGTTCCTAACATGTGAATCACATATGTCCTAACAATCTCCCCCTTTGACAATCCGTGACAAAACTATAACAAACAAATGAACATATGAGAGAAGTCATAAATCACTCAATTTATATTCACTTGTTGAATACAATAAAATCTATCATAATACAAACTCTTGAAAAACTTTTGCAAGAAGAGAGTTTATGACTAGTAAACTTTGACAACCTGTATTTCTGAAACACTTTAAACAAAACTCATCAAAGCATCTTAGTATGAAACAGAAATAATAGATTGTATACAAGTAAAGAAATATGTGTATGGAGATAGAAAAGAAACAACACATGTAAAGGTAGGTGAAGAAAACATACATCAACATATAAAGAAGATAAGGTCAATGTATGTAAACAATGGTCACAAGACCCAAGGTACAAAAACAAGGAAGTAAGCACTCACCCTAACAAGATGAAACACATCTCCCCTTACAAAGGAATGTATTTCTCCCCCTAACATGTAGAATCTTTAAAAAGAAGCCACATATCTCCACAAATTCTCCTCCTTTTTGTCATGATTGATAAAGGGTACAAGAAGTTAGAAAGCTTCACCCAAGAGACATAAAGATGATCAAAGATGATCAAGGGGGCACAAAGAATCCATATAAATGCATGAATGTAATGAAATAAGATGTTATGGATGATAAGATAAAAGAATGATGCAAAACATGTAAAAAACACATCTCTCAACAAGAAAAATGTTAAACACATAGATCCCAAAACATACGCACACACTAGTCTAACCAATTTTATATTTCAAAAACAAGTCAAGACATTTTAGTGAGTATACATTAACACATGTAACACCTTTGTGATGGCCAAATCACATTGTACCTATATATGTATTAAGAGTAGCAAAGAATATTGCGTGTTGTGTGTGAAAAAATATCGCAAGATTGCATATGTGCATACATGTTATGACGATCTGAGATATGAAAAAATAACTTTAACTCACACACAATCATAACTGTTTGATGGGGACTATCACCTTTGAGGTACATCCTATAACTCTCACATCTCCTAGAATACACGCTTACAACCATATTTAAAGCATTTTTTTTTATCTTTTTGCTTTTTATTTTTCTTTGCATATTTTCTTTTATTTTTAGCATATCATGCATGAGCATAAACAAAGAGAAAAGAAATATTCAAGATGTTAAGCATTTGACACTGTACTTTTGTTATGCCGAAGCATACGGTGTCTTTGACACTGCACTTTTGCTATGCCGAAGCATACAGGTGTCATATTATGATTAGCGGGCAACAATGGTGAGATAGTTATTTATACCTTTCTCTTAGGATTTTCTAGTCCTACCCGTTAAAAAGAGTGATACGAGTATTAAGTTCAAGAGATAACTTAATCTTACTTATCACAAACAAGAGTTACAAAGCTCACTTGCTTAGTTGTGCATAGAGATGCTCATCTAAGTTACAAATGATACAAAATTTAGAAATTTTGTTTCAATGGCCATCCAAGGTACACAAGTACCAAAGTACACAAAACACACACTGTTTTTGTATTTTCTGATTTTTCCTTTTTATTTTTATTTTGAAAACAAAACAAAATAAAAACTAATCAACCAAACAAAAACAGACAAACAACATGAAAGCAGAAAGAAAGATGCATGCATATGCATGAAAGCATGATAAAAATGTGCAGATGCATGAAAGCATGATTCCAAAAACAGTAAAAAATCAAGCAAAGAGAGTCCTACTTTAGATAGACAGAATTAAAGCAGAGGACAAACAAAAAAAGACAATTAAGTCTTAGACTCCTTTTTCACCCACATAGCACGAGTCTTTGGCCGTGAAGATGAAAAGGCACGTGTCCTAGTATGTCTACTAAAGGACATAGAAGAATTAAAATTCTCCTGAAATTGAGTTAAAAAGTTTAAGACTTTTAATAACTCTCCAAACAAAGGTGTAGGTCCTTAAGAGGAAACCTGTGACCGTTTGGACAATTGCTTATAAGGATACAACTTAAAGCAATTAGGACGAATGTGTCCAGCAACACCACAATGATGATAAACATTAGGTTTAACAAATGATTTAGAATTAGCCAAATCAGTTTTGGATTTCATACCTTTATTACCTTTCTCAGATTGTGGCACAAAGACAGTCCTTGATCCAGAAGTTGTGGAAGAGGAGGGGCTGGGGGAAACAGCATATCCTAAGCCAATCTTATCAGAACTAGACTTTTGAGCACTCAATACCTCATCAAGCTTTGCACTAGACATCCTCTCTATTTGAGTTCAAGCTTGACTAAGCTCAACCTCAAGATTCTTGACTTTCTCTTCTAATGAGGCGTTCTCCACAACAAGAGTCTCAACTAACCTTGTAGTCTCATCTAGTTTGACTAACAGATCAGCTTTTTCAGTTTTTACCTCATTAAGCTCTTTTCTACTAAGATGAGAAGTCTTCTCAGATTTTATAAATTCAGTGCATAGCTTATCATAGGCTTCCTGAATGGTCATCTTCTTGGGTACTTTATCATCAAAAGAATCTTCACTGTCACTAGTACTCTCCACAATCACCTTATTGGTTGAGGCAGCAAAGGCCATAATGTGACGACAGTCATCCACAAACTCATCAAAAGAGTCATCCTCAGTGTCACTCCAAGTAGCAACCAACCCTTTATCTTCTGACTTCTTGGTCTTTTCCTTCATGAGGTAGTTTGGACACTCCATCCTCATATGACCAAAAGCTTTGCACTCATGGCATTTGATAAGAGATTTCTCATTCTTGCCCTTCCTAAAGGATTTAGGTTTCCTAGGAGGTTTTCCCTTATCATTTTTCCTAAATTGAAGGAGCTTGATAATCTCATCAGTTATGAAGGTTAGATTCTCATCCTCATCTTCACTTTCATCTTCATCTTCAGAGTCCTCAATCTCTTCCTTTATACCCTTAAGAGCCAAGTTTTTACTCTTTTCACCTTTTCCCATTGAACCTAATCTTATCTCATAGGTTTGAAGGTTCCCTACAAGCTCAGTCAAAGGAATTTGATCAATGTCCTTTGCTTCTTCAATGGTAGTGATCTTGGCATGGAATCTTTCAGGTAAGGACCTAAGGATTTTCCTAACAATTTTGGATTTTGCTATAAATTCTCCAAGGTTGAAAGTAGAATTCACAATATCCTTGAGCTTAGCATAAAACTCATCAAAGGTCTCATCCTCCTCCATTCTTATTTCTTCAAAACTACTAGTGAGTCTTTGAAGCTTCACAGTCTTTACTGCTACCAATGACAAAAAAATTCCCCATCTCTTTTTTGCCTTGGTACCTTCATAGGTGGTCTCAAGAATGGTCCATGCTTCCTTGGCAACTTTCATGGATGATATTTTCTTGAATTCCTCATTAGTCACCCCACATAACAAAGCATTCAAGGCCCTACTATTGAAATTTGCTGCTATGATTGTTGCATCATCCCAATCCATAGGCGCTTCCTTTGGCTTAATCCAGCCAACTTCAACAGCTTGCCATGCCTGTTCACCTAGAGCCTGCAAAAAAACTTTCATACGAACTTTCCAGTACGCATAATTAGTTCCATCAAATAAAGGATGTATAAATAAAGATTATCCTCTATCCATGACAACAGGGGTCAATGGATCACACTCAAGAAATTAATCCAATCAGAGTGAACCCACTCTGATACCACTTGTTGCGAAATTTAGACCTTGGTTGATAGAATTAACAAGTTTTAAACCCAAGTTGTTAATTAGGTTAATTATGAATAAACCTTGTTAATAACAAACAAACATCAATATCATGTCAAAATCATGCAGCGAAAAATAAAGAAGACAAGATATGATGACCCAAGAAAACCAATGAAACCAACCAGTTTCACAGTAAAAAACCTGGAGGGAAACCTTCCCGAAAAGCAATCCACTATAGTAAAGAGAAGTTTCAGATCTAGTACAAAACTTTTGTCCCTAAACTCTACAATCCCCGTAGATGAACTCACAGCAGAAACCTTCTACCACTTTAGAACCTCTGAACTCTTCAATATATGAATGCCACCCTTTGATGTTGCCCGGATCCCAATACGTGACTAACTCCTTTGCACAAATCCTAGTACGTGACTCACTCACCAACTTGAGAAATAAGAATGTTGGCTGCAAAGTTCTTCACTTCATCAACAATGAAGATCAAGAAGCACTTGGTTACAAAACTCTAAGGCACAAAGATGCAGTAGCTTTTTTCAAAGAGAATAAGGCATCGGTCACCTTTTGCATATGTTCTCCTTGTATTCTTTCATGTGACTACCTCTAAAATAAGCTTTATATAGGTCTAGGGTTGTGAGAAAAGAAACCCTACACAAATACATAAGCTTGGCCCAAAAACAGAAATCTGAATTCCCGTAACCTCGACAGATAGTAGGTGTCGAGCAAGTGTCGAGAAGGTGTCGAGGGGACCGAAACTTTCTTGATCAATTGACCAGCTATCGAGAAGCTATTGAGCTTTAAAATTCAGCACTTTCTCACTTGATTCTTGGACAGACTTGCATGACTTTAACACTTGAACTTGAAACAAGGTTTCTTGAAGTATTAAATACATCCTAGATCTAAACCCTAATGATATCTGGGAGGAAACGTTTAAGCATATTTGCAATAACTTTGGAAGCTAGTCTAGAGATGACATTGCTTAGGCTTATGGGTCTATATTCTATTATCTTGGTAGGGTTTTTCACCTTCTGGATGAGGACAATATGGGTGTCATTAAACTTAGGGGGCATGATTCCTAAATTTAAAAAAAATCAAGTATAGCTTTTGTAACACACTCACCCAATAGAGACCAAAAGTTTTGGTAGAAGAGTGGAGGCATACCATCTGGGCCCGGGGATTTCTTTGGATGCATTTGCTTCAGTTCCTTGTGTACTTCATCTGCTTGGAAAGGCTGACAAAGGTACTCATTCATTTGGGTAGTAACCACAATCTAAACGGCTGCAGTTATTGGAGCAATGTCTATAGGGCCGTTGGACCGAAAAATGGTGTTGAAGTAGTCCAGAACAACCCTTCCACAGCTTGAGCATCCGCCTACCATACCCCATTTGTGTCTGTAATGCCTCGGATGAGGTTTTTATCCTTACGGTTTGAAGCTTTTTGGTGAAAGAATGAGGTGTTTCGGTTACCTCAGTGATCCACAAGTGCCCGGACCTCTGGTGCAACATTATGTTTTCAGCATCAAGCCAGCAATTCAAAGCTTTATGGACCTCTTCAATCTTTTCATGGTTTGGTTGGTGATGTTGTTCGAAAGATTGCAATTCTTCTCCCAACTTGCAATCTACCTTCTGACATGCCCAAACTCTATTTTGTTCCATGTGGATAGACGGGCTATACAATTTTCAAGGCAGTTGCTAATTGGGGCACCATTTGGATTATAAAGTCCTTCCATCCATGCCTCTTCCACTATTTCAGCACAACGTGGGTCACGAAGCCACATTATTTCAAAGCGGAAATGTGGTCAAGGACGTTTGAGCCAAGTCTTAGAGGGTGGCAAATGTATTGTGATCATGGAATGGTCAGAGGTGGACATTAAAAGGTGTTGTATAGATGCTCTAGGGAATTTGGATTCCCATGCAGTGGTGGCAAGTGCCGTGTCAAGGCATATGCAAATACGGCCTTTAGTGGGATGGTTCCGTGACCATGTGAATGGAGACTTAGGTAGCCCAGGTCCATGAAACCACAGTGTGAGGAGTATTCTGGTGAATAGTGATCTATTGTAGATGAATAGTGATTTGTTACATTTGTCTATCTGCCTGTCTATTCATCTGTTTGTCAATTTGTATCCACGTAATTATCATAATCTAGCGAATCAGAGTCATCTTCATACTGGTCATGCTTATGAATTGTTCCATAATTTCCACATAGAGCACAATATGAAATAGGAAGATAAAGAGGGACATGATCCTTTGTCGTCATTAATCTAGGATCCTTAGCAATCTTTCTTTTTCCAATAAGCCTTCTTGCTGATGGTCTTGGACCATATACAACTATCCTATTAGTGTAGCCATATAAGTGAAAGGCTTTATCTAATTCTTTCTGTTCTTCATAAATCTTGTTACTCGTAAAATTAGACCATTCTAGAGCCAAAGCATCAAGATCATCTAGTGATAAATAAGTATCCCCTATATACCGGTTGAAGTCAAGGGCACAACTCCAATCATTGATAAGGACCAAGATGTGTGATGGCCGAGCTTCCATATAATAGCTAGTGTCTCAAGCTAGAAGAGTACTCTAGATAGTAATATTCATATAATTAAGTCCTCCAATCTGTGCGGTTGCTTCTTGGATGACTTTAGGAAACAAACTAATCTGAATTCCAGAAGTTATGATTAATTTACTAATAAACCCTGCTTCTAGCATTTCAGATAAAGGATCACAAATTACTGGATCTTCTGTCTCTATATTGATAAGTAATCCCGAATAGGGATTGTATCTATCAAAAGTTCCTTCATAAACTCTTTATGTTTCCCCAAAGCTTTCATACCATGTTGCTTTATGAGATAGCCATCTATCATCTGTCATGTCTTCTATTTTGATAAATGCTATAGAGACTAATACTTTAAAAAGATGCATCCATCTGTCATAAGAACTTGTTAGGGCTTTATGAGTTAGTATATTCTGTTGGATCTCAGGGGGCAAAGTTCTAATGGCAAGTCTCGTTTTTTGCTGAATCTTAGGGTGGAGCTTTGAAAAGCTTGTTCCCATAAGATAAATTTTTAGAGACTGTAATTCTATCTTTGTGGAGCTTGAATCTCCATCCTCATTACCAAGGAGTTGACAACCAAGTGCTTCAATAAATGCACTGGTGCTAACAAGGTGTAATTCCAAAGCCTTAAGGGTCTATTGGAATAAAGGTTTTTGTCTAAGGGTGAAAGCTGCTTGAAGATTATCAAGAAGTAATTTTATATGAAAAGGAAGGTTTGTAAATTCTTCGTCCTAAAAAATGAGATCAGTGTGAGTCACTTCTTACAGAATTTCACTTTTGCCACTGCAAGAATACATTGCCTCTGTTAGCAACATATCCTAAAGGGATATTGTCTCTATCGAGATGCCTTCATGCTTATCCGAAGTCTTCACTAAATCCTTTCGGATTTCTTTTTCTTTGGGTTGCACCGGTAGTGCCTTACCCTTTCCTTTCATGTCTACTCTGGGGTGTCTTTTATCCATACAGTCTGCAATTGGCTTTTGGTAAAAGGATCAGTTGGTATATCATTCTGTCTTGACACAATATTTTTAAAATAAATACTTTCTTGGAAAATTTCTTTCAAAATCATTTTTAAAACTTCTCTCTCAATGTCTTTTTGAAAAATTTCTTTAAAATATTTTATAAGAAAATCAATTTTAAAATTTAAAGCATATATAATAAAACAATTTTTTTTTCTCTACAATTTTGTGCTCTCGCTGAGTAGTGGTATATGAACAGACATGATGAAGTCTATCAATATCAGAATGACTAGAATTCAAAAACTTTACAAAGTCTGCTATAATTCTGTCCATTTTATATGTATTACTATTGTATGTATTACTATATTTCTCATTCTGTGAGAATATGTGAAATAAAACTTCTTCATAAAGTCTTTCATTAATACCTATAATATTCTAGGGAAAATCTGTCAGGGGCTCGTGATTAACTGTTAAGAGATTAAATCTGTCTTTGTTCAAGAAATTACTACAATTAATATTTTCTTTAATGATTAGTAAAGGGGAATTTGTCAAGGCTTCTTTTATTAAAACATTTGTTATATGAATATTTGAGGATACCATAAAGGGTGTAAATATGTCATTTATTATAATTTTGTTTGGTACCTCTATCATACTGTCAGTCCATTCATATTGATTAAAAAAGATTGCAATCATATTTCTGTCTTTTATGCCTTTTCTACGAAGTTCTTTTGCACAAGGTGATTGGACTATATGTCGATGCCTATGCAAAAAAGCAATGGGAGAATAAGAACAAATCTCTGTCTCTATATCTTGTTTGCATTTCTTTATGTCATTAACTGTCACTTGGTCATCAAGTGATATTTCTGTCTTTAAAGATGACAAACTTGTTTCAGTTCTATAGATTCCTCTTTCGTTGATATCTTAAATAGTGACCTTTTTGGAAGAATGATTTTCTTTCAGGACAGGTGGTAAAATGAATCCAAAGAATATATTATTTCCCAACACTTTAGTTTTAATTCTTTCATCTGTCACTAAAAATGGGTAAAGCAAAGTCATAAAAGGAGTTCCTAAAATGATTTTAGAAGGAAGATCTTTAATTAAAATCAATACTGTCTCAAAGCATATTCTGTCATTACATATGTAAACATTAGGACAAAATTGCAAAATGCCCCTGTTGGGCAAACTAAGCAGCGTTTTGCCCTCTTTCTCAAACTAATTAGGGAAATGCCCCTCTTTTGAAAATCGAGTTTCTCAAAATCGATTTAGGCCCTATAGCGACGTTTTTAAGGAGCCTATAGTGACGTTTTCAGGATCTATAGTGGTGTTTTGTAACTTGATTTATATAAAATCGAGTTATAGGTAAAAAATTTTAAAAAATTGCCTATAACTTGATTTATTGGAAGTCGAGTTACAAAACGTCACTATAGGTCTTTAAAAACGCCGCTATAGGACTCCAAAATTTTTTTTTTATTTTTATAACTTGATTTTGAGAAAATCGAGTTTCAAAATAGGGGCATTTCTCTAATTAGTTTGAAAAAGAGGGCAAAACGCTGCTTAGTTTGCTCAAAGGGGGCATTTTGCAATTTTGTCCGTAAACATTAGGTATTTTGTAATTAATTATGAGCTTTTCTCTATTGGCCTGAGTTAATCTTTCAGATGATTTTTCATAATATTTTAAGGGTATTAGTCATTCTTGTATACAATTCATGTCAGCACCTGAGTCTATTAAAGCAAGATCTGTCAAAGAGAATTCTTTATTAATTACTAAAGTGATTTCTGTATATCATTTTTGAAAAATTACACTATCAATTAAACTAAAGAAATTTTGTCTATTGCTATCATCTTTTTCTAATAAAGGGGGCTCTATCATGGGTTTAAAAAATTCTTTTAAATTTATTATTTGTGCAATATTTTGTTCATCTATATCTGTGGAATTGTCTTCTTTAATTTCTTGTTTACTATTTTTGCTTCTATCATTAAGTCTTGTAGAGTTACTGGTTTTATATCTACTTCATCATGTTTCATTTTTGTCTTTTCTTTCTTAGTTTTTTCTCATTTTTCACATTTCGTAACATGGTGTCTATATTTCCTACACTTAATATAAGCAATAGATATATTTATAGAATCTTTTAATTTTAGTAAATAGCCTTTTTTATCTTTTTGGTGATTAGGTAGATTATCTATCAGTTTAATTATTATGTCTTTTTGTTTCCTTTTTCTTTTATTAATTTTGAGTGGGTTGGTTGATTTTAATGCTTCCTTTTTCATTACTTGGTCTATCTCTTTTTGCTTAACATTAAATATTTCCATTAATTCATTTAATATGTCTTTCTCAAACTCTAATTTACTTATACGTTTTACATTTTTATTATGTCTGTCACATTGTTTTTTAGTATGCTCATATTCTTTACATTTATGACAAATAATGTTTCTAGTATGTCTATCAGGTTTCTCATTATCTAATATCTCAGTAATTTCTAAAACTGTTATGTCTCTTTTTCTATCTATATCTAAAGGTGTATTTAAAATTTCTATCTTTTTAGTTAATTTTGCCAGTCTACCATTTGGGGTATATATCATGAATCTTTCAATTGATTTTAGTCTTTCATCAATTTCCTCCATTAAACTATTATTCTTTTTGGAATTATCTTTTCTTTCTTTGTTGACTAAGTTTATCAAGCTATCATTCTCTTTGCCTTTCTCTTTTCTTATCATGTTTCTTTCTTTGTCTATATCTCGTTCTACATCTAACTCTTTACGTAGAGTATCTTTTAGGTTGTCAGCATTTTGTCTTTCAAAATCTCTTACTATGTCTTTCTTTATTATTCTTTTTTCTTTGTCTTCTTTATCTTCATCCATTACTATGTCATTCTTCTTTTGCATTATTTCTATAGTACTACTATCTTTCTCTACTTCTATTATCTTTTGCATCATGCAACTATTTTCTTTACGTTCTGTCAAAATTATCTCATTTCTTTCATTATTTTTTCTATATGCCATATTTATAATTCTGTCGGTGCTTACTAAGCTACTGTTTTTTCTATCATGCCAATTATCTAGTACTAAAGATTATCTTTGATGGGGTTCAAAATCTCTTTTTTGTTCTGAATTTAAAGCTTTAATTCTTTCATAAAGGTCCAAGAAACTATCATTTTTCTTTTCTACTTTAATAGTGGATTTTTCAATAACTTCTAAAGATTCTAATTTTTTTTATTAATCCTATTTAAGAAACTATTATTGTGTCTATCAGTCTGTCTGTTGATTTCATCTCCTGTTAATGTACTCTAATTATTTGTATTATTATAGTTATAATTATAATTATCCATATCACTGTCAGAGTCAGAATCTGTTTCATAATCCATATTAACATTTAACCAAATATTGTCCATATCTCTCATGCTATAACCTTCATCATAATATATATCATCATAGTCCATGTTTCAAATTAGTGTGTGCCTAACCTAAGTATAAACAAGCAAACAGATGATGAACTGATAAACGTATTTGTGGGGCCAGAAAGTCGGGTAGCCTTGGCCCACTCCAAGCCAGGCCCAAATGGCCCACGCCGAGGATGCATGATGGGTCCGAGGATGACCCTGTCCTCGGGAGTCCGAGACCTCGGAAGAACACTAGGACCACCCTACCAAAGGACTCCTGGAATATCCGAGGAGGAGAGGACCCAGTGCCACGCGTTGGCAACAGAAGTACGAAGAGGGGGCAAGCCCTGGGCGAACTGTCACCTCGGCATTGAATACGCTCACCTAACCCTTCTGGCCGCATTAATGGGGATGTAACCCCTTGACAGAGCAACATCGATCAGGGTGAACCACTGGAGCATGGATATGGCCTCTAATAGGACAGACGGTCAGGGGGGAGACCAATAGATGATCAACAGGAGGAGAAAGAGAGGGATATATAAGAAATGTGAGCAAAATGTAAAGAAAAAAGGAAGGGAAAAGGGGAAGAAAAAACCTCCTCGGCCATGGGCCAAGGAGCATCCCCCAGTTGTAAACTATTCTTAGCATTTTTCAATAAAAGAAAAGTAGTTCATGCTTCATGCACGCCGACGAGCGCCTAAACCTTCGATCCATTCTCTACAAATTCATTGTTCTGAGTTCGTTGGGCCTTTAACCCATATCCTTTGGGCTTGGGCAACAAAAACAGACCCTACAATTGGCGCCGTCTGTGGGAAGGATTAGTGCGCTGGTCGGCGCAACAGGCGATCGTTCTAAGTAATCGTTCTACGGAGGATTGGTGGTGATGCAAAAAAAAGGAGCTACCAAACAAACGTTGCAGAAAGACAAAAGTTCAAAGCAGAAGATCCAACAGAAAAAAAAAAAAAAAAAAAAAAAAAAAAAAAAAAAAAAAAAAAAAAAAAAAAAAAAAAAAAAAAAAAAAAAAAAAAAAAAAAAAAAAA